>NW_020526345.1:0-219573 GCF_003368295.1 Carassius auratus | reverse complement strand
CAACTCAATTTTAAGCAGCATGTGAATCAGTCAACTAACAGATGATATTTGTTTCATTAAATTATTCTGGTTTATTTATGACTTCTGACGTTCCTTCACATTTATATCATGCTATAAACTGATAGAATTTGAAAGCTGATCTGTGTTGTATTAAAGGCACGAAGCCCAAAGTTTATTGTGGTGACTGGATGGCTGCGCGCTAAAAATAATGATTGGATTTTAAGATCTGAAATATTATTTCCAAACATTTATTATACTGTGAATAAAACAGCTTGTGTCTAGTCACTCAACCTTATTTACCTAAGAAAACACAACAATTTAACTTAAGTTAAAGACACATTGAAGACCATGAACTGCGCTCTCTATGAATACTCAAGGATATGGATGTGCAGCAATTAAAATCACTTGCAGTAGCTCTGTTACTAAATTTATTTAAAAAATGACTATCCCTGTACAGCTATGATCAGCTGTTCCTTCATCTTGGCTGAGCTTTCACTGTTGTTACGGGGAAAGGCGATGTGAAGCTGATTGGTTGGTTCTTGTCACATGACCCATGGTGCGCTTGCGGCTCTCTGAAAAGTTCAAATGTTTTTATCTCGATGCCGCGTGGACGTGTCTGGAAAGAAGATAACATCACACAGTGTGCACGTCATTGTTTATCATTTTCACTAGAATTGATAGTGAGTTTACTGTTTTGGACTGATAGTGAATTCAGTTATGAGCTTTCATGTTGCTTTTATGCTTGTTTAAAAATGTAACAAAATACAAATCGGCTGTTCTTCACTGTGCTTGACATTGTAGGGAGTTTTTTCCTTGTCTAAGGAACCCCAAACCTTAAAGAGTCTCTGCTTCGTTGATCCATCTGTAACAGAGATGTGAGTGTCATCAAAATGAAGCTTCAGCATAGCGAGAAGTTTACCAAACAAACCCTGGTGCTCAATGCGACTGCAACAGCACAGATCTGTTTTCTCTGAGATGTTGTTAGTACAACCAAATTTGAAAAGATTTGACATGCCGTGGCGAACCGAGATTTCATTTTCTCCCTGCTTGGCGCATGATGTACATGTCTAATTTCAGCGTCTTGGGCATACGTCGACATACTTGATCAACCTGAGCTGATCAAAATGGCACAGCGGCTGTCAGCGGCTTTCAACTGCTTTGCAGCAACCTGGAATAAGTTCAAGAAAGTCTCATTTTCCTGTCTTACACACAACCAGTAACCAGACTAATTTATTTGATCAGTGCATAAAGCCGTACCATAACTATTCTGGCCAAGGTAACAGAGTTTGGCTCTTCAGAATACCAGAGGTTTTGCCTCATATATATTCATAGTGCGCAGATAGAGATCACTGTCAGCCGAGACGGCACAATGGAAATATCTTTGGTTATAAATAGCTGAGTGAGTCTAGTCCTGTTTCAGCTTGGGGAAGGGAAGATGAGTTGGCTCACCAGTCAGTGTTTTTATTTAAAGGTTCAATTGCTGCAAGCCTTTGATGGCTTTGAATTCAATTTAATTCATTTTGGATATGGAAGGAAATTCAACTGTTTGGATTCTCATTGAATATTGAGCTGTAACCAGTAACCAGCAGGGCTGACCTACTGGAGAGCTCAGGGGCCGTGCAGAGACCTTTGGAGGGGCAGGTGCTCAAAGTATAAAAGGGGCACATGGAAACAAGGCTTTAAATGGGCGTGGTTCAAGAATAGCAATACAGCAATATATTGTGATGCATTCCTTGCCGATTGCGTATCGATATGGATGATTATGTATTGATACGGCAGCAAATGCTCTGATGCAGTTTTGAAAAGAAAAAGATTAGAAGAGACAATTTTAAGTTTAAAGTAAAAAAAAAGAAAAATTATTTCCACCTAATAATAGCTCTGGGATTAGAAACTGAAATGTCTTAAATTGTCCCAACCTGATGGCTTTTTCTTCTCTGTTCTACAGAATAATTAAGAACAGCTGTTATTAGTAAAAAACTACAGAAAACACTCTACATTTTCCTCTTTCTCACCAGCCTCTGTCTCCTGGCTTGCTTACCTGCTCTTTCTGTCACTTGTGCGTCTATATTTGCCTCTTTTTCTTCCTCTATCTCCATCTCCTCATCTGATCTATTACTTTCCAGTCTCTGTCCATCTAGGAACAAGGCACAATCTACTATTTCATTATCAATCTATTATTTTAACCATCACTACTATTCTTGCACCTAATCAATAAGTCCACCTTAAATATTGATACAAAACAATAAACAACTGAGTCATGCTATGAAAGCACTGTATAACTAATATAGGCTTTATTCAAAACAATTCCAAACATGCTTAATATATCAGCAAATATCTCGATTCTCAAATGTGCAAGTAAACGCGTTTTGCACCTTTATAGATTGTTATTTGATCAATAAATGGAAAGGTAGTGTAATCTATTAACTACACATAAAACCCCCGACTTTTACTTAAATGCCATAGCATGCCATAAAATATTTTTAATACGACTGAATTTGTATTTAATGTTAAATTTTAATAACAATATTGTAAGTTACTTATTTTAACACTTTCATTTTACAGAGAGTAAGAACATTTACATTATCAAATAACATTTTCATTCAGTCTTGCCAGAGTTCAGGCCCTCTCAAAAACTACCATTACAATCACTGAAGCACTTTACATTATGCACATCAGGATTTTTTTTAGTTTTTTCTCTCTCTCTCTCTCTGAAGAAAGAATTCGCTAAATAATTCAGTCAGCGAGCAAGTGAACAAAAACAGCGCGTTTCATGATGACTCTTCTGCACGTCTCCGATTGGCCATTATATTCGCGCAACAGAACCGTTGATTGGTTATCATGAAGTGTTGTACGAACGTCTCTGGCTCAGCGCCAGCCAGCGAACACAGATTTGAATTTAGCAGCAGATGCTGAACGATCTAATCACAACAGTGTGATTATATCAAATATATAAAACATATTATTCTGCTGTTTTTTTATTTTTTTTTTGGTCGTTTGGAAGCTGCATTTAAAATCAACTTGGCTCAGAAATCTTTGAATGGGCATGACGCCTCTGCCGTCGATGCCCGTGAAACGTTTCTCCCTCAAACAGCAGGCTAACGTTACTCTACACTACAGGCTACACACCATGTTCTCACATCACGTCATTCTTGTAAAATTATAATAAGTAAATAAATATCAAAATCACTTCGCTGAGAATGAAACACCACTTACCAGCTTCCGCGGTGTTGAAAATATCCTCTGACAATTAAAAATGCGCGTGCGGGGTGACGAATCGTCCCGGTCGGATGAGGAGGTCGTCGTCGTCAGGTCAAAGGTCATCATGTTGGTCATCTTATTGACGGCTAAATTATTATTCAAGTTTTTACTAATATTTAGATTGGGCATTCACAAAAGGAAACGTTATGACAAAAAAAAAAATTAGAGGAAATTTTGCTTTGACAAAAGGGCACTTTGGGCACCAAAGGGCAAAGGGGCAGGTGCTCAAGCACCCAACGCCCCCCCCCCTCTGCACGTGCCTGGGAGAGCTGATGAAGACCCTTTGGTTTTCCAGGGGGATCAGTTCTCATATATTTTCTTTGAATTCATTTTGAAAGTTTCCTTCGATTTTGTGACAAGATGAACTGGAACCTGCATCTTCACCTCCTCCACCCAGAACACCATAAAAAGGGCCAGCAATTACCCAGAACACCTTAGCAACTGCCTAGCAACCACAGAGCCTTGCTGCAGCAAGCGACCCACATCAGAAAATTGACACACACACACACACACACATGCCATGCCATTTTCAAAGCACAGTGCAAAACTGTGACATTCATCCACTGATGCTCTTTAATCAGCAGCGCTAAATCCGGAAGCACGTATACTTACTTGCCGTCAACCTGCCAAAATAAAAGCCTGCTGATTTTAAGTTTGAATACGATGAAAATGCTTTTATTTATTTTTTTTTAGACACTTTTATCCAAAGCGACTTTAAATTGGGGAATACATAAAGTGATTCTTCTTAAAGAGGCAAACAAAGAAAGTAGTAGTAAATATTAGCATTTTATTTTTTAGTCTACTATAAAATAAATGTATTTGTATTTAATACTAGGACTGCCTTTTATTTTTAATTATATTATCAAACACTATTATTTAGTTTATTTACTATTATTTTATATACATAAAAATAAATAAATAAATAAAGTGCAATAATATTATAACTATTATTTTTAATAGTTATTTAATGGGTCAGACTATATGCAGTGTGAGGACCAAATCAAATCTCCAGGTTCTGAAAAAATTATGTGTAGGGGTGTATATATATATATATAGTACATAATGTTCGCAACGACAGAGTCATGGGTTTAATTCCCAGCAAATACAACTTTTAAGTTAAGTTGCTACATTGTATGAAAATGCACTTTGCAGTCGTCTGTTAAAAAAAAAAAAAAAAAAAAAGTAAATTAACAAGATAATGCTACCAGCAGCAAATGTCCCATTTTGTCTGTTTCTCAGTTTTATTTTTTCAAGTAAACTTCATTATATAACTCAGTTTAAATGTCACTTTGCTTGTGGATTAAAGATGAAACAGTGCTTTGGCAGCGGCGGGCCTCTGATCGGACAGTAATGCTGCTCTAAGACTGTAGGGTGTGTGACCTGAGGGTTTTCCGTCTTTGTTTTCATAGTTGAGGAGGATTTTACCAATGTGAATTGAGGGCAGATAGATTTGGAACTGAGCTGGATATGCTGGAGCAGTCTCGAGGGGTCAGATCCTTTTTGTGGAGGATGTTTATCCTAAATTAATGGAGAACAGCAGAACTAGGTTTGAAGTTTGACTTCTGTGAGAATATTTGAGAATATTTTAGATCATTTGATTGTGTAGGTGTGTTGAGTTTTGCTTGAAGACAACAATTTTACTCGAGATGGTGAAAAGTGCTAATGGTTGAAGGTGAGGAGCTTGATGACGTCATCTGAAAAGAAAATTGGTTTCAATGGCAGAGCAAATGTTAAATATATATATATATATATAAACAATTGATTTTTATTTTAATTTTTATAACATAGTAAGACCAGTAATAGGAACAGTAATCCTTTTTTTTAATTTTTTTTTTTAGAAATGTATACTGTACTTTTAATTAACAAGGATGCATTAAATTGATCAAAAGTAGCTATAAAAACATTTATAATGTTACAAAATATATATATTTTTCAAATAGATAATGTTCTTCCTTTCTATTTATTAAAGAAACCTGGAAAAAAAAGTATCATGCTTTCCAAAAAAAAAAAAAAAAAAAAAATATATATATATATATATATATATTACATTTTATAATTTACATTTTTATAAAAAAATTATATATATATATATATATATATATATATATATATATATATATATATATATATATATATATATATATATATATATATATATATATATATATATATATATATATATATATTTTTTTTTTTTTTTTTTTTTTTCAACATTGATAATAATAATAATAATTATATTTCTAAAAAGTTCTAGCTTGTTTTTCTGAACTCTGCTGACATTTTATACATGAGTCTTCATAAACATACCACTGGGCTTTGTGAGACAACAGGCCACAAAGCCACGCTTGTCATAAAGCAATCTGCAATATGTCACAATAATAGCTACATTAGATATTAACCCCTATGAAGATTCATTATCCACTCTTAAAGAGTTATTATGCAATGTTAATTACAGTGTCAAAATCATATCAGCCCTTGACTTAATGAAGCACTTTCACAACATTCCATTTAAGCGAAGAGCTGCTTTACAGTTTTCATGCACAGCTCTCTGATATTTTTGTTGTAGATATATAAAGTGTTAATGTCAGCTGAGTAGATTAACCTCTGAGCGGAGTTGGGGAGTGTTTGAGGTTTAGGACGACTCTGAATGCTTCATTTGAGCAGATCTCTAAACCTGAAATGCAGTATGTCCTGTGGAGACAGTCCATCGCTCCAGACTCTTGCCCACAGAGCTGCATTATACATGCTTTTAACTCTTTTCATATTAAGGAAAACAGTTTTTCTTGGTCTTTTGAAATAATAATTTAATGTATTATGTAGATATACTCAAATGTTCACAGAACAAAGCTCTCTCCCCAGACCAATTTTCTGAACTGAAACTACACAGACAAGTCAAAATCTTTATTTTTTTATTGAACAGAAAGAATTATATTATATATAACATCACATTCTTTCTGTGCATTGAAAATAAATATATACATTTGTACAAACTGCACTGTTGCACCAAAAGTGACTGTCTTTCCAAGTGAGAATCATTCAGTCCAATTATTCTTTCAAAACTCTGATTTATCCAGTAACTAAACAAGTGACATGCTAAAGTCTTTATGATTGAGACTAAATCATTCAGTCAATCGATTTGTTCAAATCACTGATTTAAGTACTGAAAACTCTTGTGAAAACACGCAGTAGTGAGTTAAAACTGATCTGTTTGAAAACGAATTACTGTACTTTTTGACTTTGAATCATCAATTCAACCGATTTGTTCAAACCACTCAGACTTTCATGAACAAAACAAGTGACTTATCTATATTACAAACATATTGTACAAAACACGTTGAATTGTATTTAGACGTGAACCTTTGAATCATTAATTTAGCTGATTCTGTTAACTTTTTGATTTATTTAGACATATAACAAGCATTGAATCTTTGACAGTCAATAAAAAAACTAAAACTGTATTAAAAAAACGTATTGTATAAAATAGTTATGCGGATATTTACAGTATATATTTTGTTTTCCATAGGAATACGATGATGGATATGGAACAGCCTATGATGACCAGGGATATGACTCATATGACAACAACTACAACAATCAGGCACCAAAGTAAGTGTGTGTGTGTGTGTGTGTGTGTGTGTTTTGTGGAGACTGAGCCATCTGAGTGTGCTGTCCATGTAAAGGGCATCTCTCAGAGTGAATGTGAAGTTGGATCTGAACAAGAGAGTTATTCACAAAGTACGTCAGTGCTCACCTCTCTGTATCGAACCAAAGAGTTTGTGTATGTCTTCACAGAGTTGGACTTGGAGCTTTAGAGCACCAATTCCGAGTATGGGTTACCAGACTTGGCAAATGTCACGACTTTCACTTTCAAATCAGATAAATATTTTTGTTTGTATGATTAAATATGATTTAAACTCTGCATATTAAGAATTTCATCTGTGTCTGTTTAGACCACAATTTTAAATTTGGATCACATTTGAAACGTCACACGAACAATTTCCTTCACAAAAACAAAATATATATATTTTCAGCAGAAAATAGGAATTGGCTCTTTGACACTTGGCTTGCAGTGTGTGAACATGATGCTGGATTTGTGATGGCGAAGACATGTCACAGTAATCATCAGGTGGACTTCATCACACTCTAAGCCTATACTTTTCTGTTTCCATGTCAGTCAACAGATTCTTCCTGAACTGGAATGCTGTTTTAGGAGCTTGTGACAGTCAAACTGATTCGCTTTTATTAATTAAGGAGGAGTATTTTGGGGAGCCTGCATGTACTTCTTTATGCGGCAGGTTTCTGTGTTCTTTGATTCATAAAACATTGTCTGTGTGTTTCTGAGCTCTGGTAGATTTCCTCATGCCTCGTCCTGAAGCCTCTTTGATCTTAATATGTAATCCAGGAACATGTAAACCAGCTTTTCTTTTAATCATAGAATATGTGGTGATCCAGAGGTGGTTTATCCTCCATCTACTTAAATAAAACTATATAGTAGACACAGCAGGCCAGGTCTCAGATCACTATTTTGAAGCTACTCGTTTAAGATAAATCTCAGTGAATGTATAAAGTCTGTGAAATTTACATAATCTATAGGTGTATTTAATGATCTATAATAATGTGCTGGAGGCTGGATAATGTTCTTGCATCATTTAGTCTCACCTGACAGTGACTTTCAGAGGTCCACATGCTTCCATGAGTCAGAATCTATTTGATAATTGCCATCAGTTGAAAAAAAAGCATAAAAAAATTCTTGATTTAAAATCAAAGCAATAAAAAGCTCTTTTTTAAATTAAATTACTGTAATGTTATGCCTATGCGCCTAATGCTAGCAATGCCAAGGTCATGGGTTTGATTCCCTGAGGATGCATGAATGGATGGAATTCAATGCTTGTCACTTGTATAAAAGCTGTAAATGCATCAGGAGACTCACCTGACGTCAACACCATATTGTTTAGGTTTCAATTTCAACTGTAGGTTTTCACATCATAATGCAAACAATTGTGTAACCTAAAAACATTTTTTTTCAAAGTGTCATGACATGAAATTTGTCAAATATGTCGGTTCTCATGGCATTTCGATGCAAAAAAATAGGCTATGTTACATGTGTGAACAGAAGGGGAGAGCAGGGTGGGGAAATGCTCATGGAGGTGAAGGTTTATTTCACAGGAGCACTGAAAGGGTAAGAGGTCAAAAGTTGTGAGTTTTTGGTAAAAAAAATAAAAGCCTTTGCTGTGTGATTCTCCCAGGTGTGTCACCTTCTAATGTTGTAGTCTAGATACTCCACGCATGTGCGGTCACGCTCCCTGCGGAAGTGCTCAGGGGTGCGTGAGTGCGTCTGACAGCATTTAAACTGCTCCGTCACCTTCTTCAGAGTGCTATAGAGCACCATATGGCCCACACACACACACACCCACCCACTTAATGTCATAGCAGCTATTGGCCTCGGCAGAGCAGTTTGTTTCAGAAAATGTCAGTGCGGTGAGTTCTGAGGCTACTGCTTTTCAAAGGTTAGCAATGCTTCAGGAGACTCAACTCTGAGATTTAGAGGGGAAAAGAGCAATTATAATCACAACTGATTAGAAATTCCCTCTTAGGAGATTGATTGATTTGGAGTTTTTCCTTGCCACTGTCGCCTTTGGCTTGATCTCTGAGGGCTTTGCAAAGAAGTGCAATAGAAGTGTTTTTATTTACCGTTTTGTGAGTTTGAGAACTTGAAAAATTTTGTCTATCAGTGATAATGCAGTTTTATTTTCAGATCTTTATAGTATCTGTACATTTAAGTGAATTTTGAATAAATTTTAGTACAATGTTAAGTGCAACATGTTCATTCAACTTTAGTTTTAATTTAAATGGGCAGGCATCTAGTTTGAATTTGCACAAATAATAATAATAAAAATAAATGTTACATTCATTCTACTGATAACATGATGGAAGGAATTAATGTGGACATTGATTGTAGATCTGTCAGGCTTCTGTTTTGTTTCTGGTAGTGGTCTACGATTGTTATGGATCTTCGTGATTTCTTTACAGTTTTCTTTTAGATCTGGTAGGATTTGAGCATTATTGTGGATCTTTGTGGGTTTTTTTATGGGTTTGGTTTGGCTCTGATAGGATGTTGCTGTGCCTCATTCTAGATCTGCAGGGGTCTGGGTTGTTCTGCTGATCTTAAAAGGTTCAGTCTGCATTCTTGCAATGAAAATTTTTTTTTATTATTAAATATAAAAAATCACTTTGATAAACTGTATTATTATTATGGATATTATTATTATTATTATTATTATTGAATTATTTTAAATTAAATGAATTATATTATTTAATTAATGTTCAGTCACAGCAATCACATTATAAATAAATAAATAATTTTCAATTGCACTTTTTGGAATTGTCTTTCATTTTTCATTTGCCAGTGTCACTTGACAGTTAATGTAATGGAAGCGACCAATGAACTTTCAGCTGAAATTTTAAGACTCACATCATTAAACACAGCATGACTCTCAGCATTTAATGAATGTTTTTGAATAGCAGTTCTCTTCCACAATACCACTAATAGTCTTTTTGTTCTATATATATATATATATATATATATATATATAATTTGAAATAACTAAAATTACTAGTAAATTGAAATTCTTAGTACGCAGTCCAGAAATCTAGATCTTGACTCTGCTATTTATTTATTTATTTTCCTATTCTTTTGATTCTGTAAGTATAGAAATAAGCTGTTCCACACCTGATGAAGAGGAACATTACATCGTTCAGCTCACATCTCTGCAGGTCGCGATTATCACGATCAATTACTCCTCTGTTCAAAGCCTCAGACTTTGGCAGCTTTCTCTCCTCTACACCTGTCTTTCTCTCTCATCCTTTACTCACACATTTTGTCCTCTGTTCCAATTTCTCTGAACTGCCTTAGACAGATGTGCTGATATTTTTAACTTGTTTTTACTCTATTTTAGAGGTTTGGTGGGTTCGTTCTCGTCTCCATTTTCCGTCTCTGTGGACCTTTTGGTTCTGTTCAGTTCTGTTAGTGAAACAAGAAGACTGTCGCAAGCTAAATTTAGATTCATTTACATATTACAAATGAACACAGTGAAATCTCTTCGGTGTCTGTCGCAAAGTCACAAGCATTTGCAGACCACAATTTGCCTGCAGCTTGTTTGAATAGACAGAGACATACAGTAATTTATTACCAACATGATGTTATTCTTATGTTTGGGTCCAGAAAATTGCCATAAAAAGACACCATAAAAATGGGACACATAATTATTTTCATGTGTGTACAAAACATGTTATACATAATAAATATACACTGAATGTCCTGGAAATTCAGCTTTGAATTGGTGCAAAATGCTCAATAGAGGAAAAGGGGCTTGTGTTTTTCCACTTTATTTATTCAGTCTCATCTTAAATGAGCAACCTTAATGGTCAACTGTGATAAAACATGCATGCTGTACATGCGTGTTTGCTTAAAGTAGTGTCTAATTTCAATTCTGGGCTGAATTGGTCCCTTTAAGGAAACTTTTTTACCCATGAATGGAAAGCAGAATTAGCGCTGTGTGGTGTTTATTCACCTTTTTGCCCTCTAAACCTCTTCTGAACTCTTTGTCTTTGAGCGCGAGTGTGTGAGAGAACGAGGCAGTAATTAGTGATTAGTGATAAGAAACTCGGAGTAGATTAGACCAGCGAGACTCTTTACAGATGCCCCACTGCTGACTTACCAGCTGTGAAAACAAGACGAGAGAATGAGGAAACACAGAGATCACCTGGGACATGTGAAGAAAAGAAAAGAAAAGTGAAAGTGAAAGTGAAAGTGAGTGAAGTGACATTCAGCCAAGTATGGTGACCCATACTCAGAATTTGTGCTCTGCATTTAACCCATCCGAAATGCACACACACAGAGCAGTGAACACACACACACACTGTGAGCACACACCCGGAGCAGTGGGCAGCCATTTTATGCTGCGGCGCCCGGGGAGCAGTTGGGGGTTCGATGCCTTGCTCAAGGGCACCTAAGTCATGGTATTGAAGGTGGAGAGAGAACTGTACATGCACTACCCCCACCCACAATTCCGTCCGGCCCGAGACTAGAACTCACAACCCTTTGATTGGGAGTCCAACCCTCTAACCATTAGGCCACGACTTCCCCTTTAATGTAGTGCATCATTCAGATTTAACCCCACCATCTGTTCAACCACGAGAGAGAGAGAGAGAGAGAGAGAGAGAGAGAGAGAGATAGAGAGAGCATGGCCCTCTTATGAATGTCAAGTCAACGAGGGCCCGTCCTCAAGGAATACTCTCTTATTCATACATCTGAGATGTGCTTATTGTAAGATTTGAGATTAGATTTTTTTTCTCTACATAATTTAAACTCTTATTTTATTTTATTATTTATATTTATATATATATATATATATATGTGTGTGTTTTTTTGCCTAGAATTAGATTTATAAATGTATTTTAAGTGGTTAAAATGAATTTTTTTTCTCTGTACCACAGGAGTTAAACCCCAATCTTTGTGTGTGTGTGTGTGTGTGTGCTTGTGTGTGTTCCCATCATTTTACTGACAACTGCTTCTTTAATCTCAGGGAGTTTAATGTGGGATTCACAAAACACTTGCTCTTGAAAGATTGCTCAGTACCCAGTTGATTTGGACCAGCTGCTCCACCGAATCACAAACTGAAAGTTTGATAAATAATAGATATTTATATTTTCTATCTAGTGCTCAATTTATGGAACTATGGCAATGCCCGTATCGTTTCCGACAAATGCTGTATGTGGTAGAACAATCACAGCAGACTGGGCCATCAGAGCAGTAGAAGTAGATTTTCCAGCAGAGTACTGCTGTAATTTTATGGTTACCTGTAGTAAAACTTCCAGCAAGCACCTGTGTGGTACCTCATGGTTGTCAGATCTGTGTGACTGAGTTACTCAGGAGTGATTCTCACATATAAGCAATCACTGAGAGACTGAAGTGTTTCTGTACGCCATAGTGAAAACCTGATGCCAGATGTTTAAACAAGCCAATTTGGTATATAATCTGTTTAGAGAACATCAGATACACACTGAGTGTTAGTACTGCGTCGATTAGAGCTGGCTAAACATGGCTGAGTGTGTGAGAGAGAAAACATCAAGTACATAATGTATCTTGCCTTCAGAACTGCCTTAATTATTCGTGGCATAGATTCAGTGAAGGCGCTGGAAACATTCCTCAGAGATTTCAGACCATATTGACATGATAGCATCACACGGATACTGCAGATTTGATGGATGCCAATCTATGATGAGAATCTTCCGTTCCACCACATCTCAAAGCTGCTTTATTGGATTGAGATCTGCTGACTGTGGAGACCACTTCAGTACAGTGAACTCATTATCATGTTCAAGAAAGCAGCTTGAGATCATTTGAGCTTTGTGACATGTCACATTATCCTTCTGGAAGTATCCGAGTTGGGTACACTGTGGTTATGAAGAGTCGGACATGGTCGGCAACCGTACTCAGGTAGGCTGAGCATTACCAGCAGTAGCCTGAACTGTTGATACGAGGCAGGGTGGATCCATGATTTCATGTTGTTTGTGACAAATTGTGACCCTACCATCCAAATGTCACGACAGAAATCAAGCTCATCAAGACCAGGCAACCTTTTTCCAATCTTCTGTTGTCCAATTTCGGTGGATCTATTTCTTGGCATGGTCTTCTGCTGCTGTAGCCCATCTGCTTTTTTTCTCTTTTTCAGACCATTTTCTCTAAACTCTATAGATATTTTACTTGTAAATGCCATATATCAGCAAGCACCAACATTCATTCCACATTCAAAGTCACTAAAATCACCTTTCTTCCCCATTCTGATGCTCGGTTTGAACTTTTGGAGATCATCTTGACTATCTCTACATGCCTAAATGCATTAAATTGCTTCATTGTGATGGGCTTACTAGGTATTTGTGTTAATAAGCTGTTGAACGAGTGTAGCTAATAAAGTAGGACACCTCTGTTCTCTTGTAATGCATGTTAACTGTTGTTTCATGTCTGTCTTTATATTTTTCCAAAGCATTCCTGATACTTGAAGTTAATACTTCAACACAGCATACCTGATAACTCCTTTAAGTCTCCTCCGAGGAGTGAAATGTACCTCTGGGTGATTGTAGTTCATTCGACAGCATGTTTGCGGTGTTTACACGTGTGTGTTGCTAATTGGAGGGAATTGGACTGTGTGTGACTTGTATGCATAATTTCTGCTAATGCTCTACCTTGACTGGAGTGAGCCGAACAGGGTAATTGAGTAGAACAGAACAAACTCCGCACTGGAGGAGAGAGAGAGAGAGACAAATTAAGGGAAGAAGGAATATTGACGATGTGTCAGGGAAGAAATTAAAGATGTCTAACGAGTTCTGGTGTTCAGATTGAGGAGAAGAGGTTCTTTATGGTGTGAAACACGTGGGGAGAGATGCATCTGGCAGTAGGTTGTGAAGTTGACTGATGCATTACTGAACACAAAAGCTTTAGGTCTCTTCAATTTCACCTTCACGCGCAGTGGAAATGGGGAATTTCATCACACATTTGATAGGAAGCCTTCTCCCGGCTTTCACTGGCTTCCTGAGCTTGTGTGTGGGAATAGTGATGGTGATTGTTGGTCTCCACACTGCAATCCAGCACATCCCTCTCTCTCTTTCTCATCCTATCTTCTTCTCCCTGGTGTGCAGACACATTTTAAGTGTGAAACTAGCAGTAACAGTGGGCTGGTGATAGGAACCTCTGCGTGAGCTTTGACATGGCATTTCCTCTCTGCATGACAACCTATGGAAAACCAAGACACTCTTTTCTCAGCCCTTACGCTAGATTGTTGTATACGTGGGTGTCTGTTGTGAATGATGGGAGGAGTTATAGTATTATGATCAGAATAAGGGATGGAGTTTTAATAATATGATTAAATGGGGGAGGAACTATGGTTTTATGATTGACTGAAAGGGAGAAGTTCTGATAGTACAATTGGAATGAGGGGAGGAGTTATGATAGTAGAAATGAAATGAGGGGAGGAGTTATAGCATTGTGACTGATTGAAGAGGAGGAGTTATGTTGTCATAACTGGGATGGGGGAGGGGATATAGTATGATTGGAATGAAAGGAGAAGTTATGATCGTGTGGTTGAAAACAGGATAATGAGCTGCTCACATTAACTCAGTGACGAACTTAGTTTAGAAACTTTGCAGCACAACGGAATAAATATTCTTAAATCGTTAATGATTTTAAATTGAATTAAATCCAAACCTTTTGCATTTTGATAAGTGCACCATACCATACCACTATTTAAATTTTAGTTTGATTGACGTGTTTCGCCAAGACAGTGGCACAAAAAACAACGTTAGAGACCTTTTATGTTGTTAAGAACAGTGTAAATAGTGTAAAAAATATTTTTGTTCATTATGAAACTGTAGTGGGACTGATTACGCAGTAGAGGGCTGCCACATTAATGGGAGACAATGAAAGGAGTTATTATGAAATTGAGAGCAGGAGTTATGAAAATTAAGAATGCTGACATAGATTGTAAAAAAAAAAGAAAAAAAAAAAGGTCTAAATCTGAAGAATCCTCAGTGGTAGAAGCTGAGAAAACTGGTGAGCGTCTTTTTATTTTTTTAGCAAGGCTTCTATTTCTCATGGTGCCATCCTTACCGAAGCCAGGGGAATTATGGGAGCATGAACATTGGGATATGGTTAGCAGTCAGTTGTGATTGACACTGGACAGCTCAGCTGAGGGCCTATGGGGAAAAAAAACTCAATTTGGAGGCAGAAAGGGAACAGAGACCCAGGAGCAAAACTTCTGAGACGCAGGAATGAAAGGAAGACGCACTGCAGATCTGCTTGGAAAATAGCTTCTCTGATGGGTTACTCTGCTTCATGTTGCTGCTGAGATGTTGCTTTGTCAATTTAAATAGGGAGCAGACAATCTCAAGTAAGCACATGCCTTGAACTCTCATCACCTTTTATATCTGTCTATATATAAATGCACATACAAACACATAGAGTGGCAACTGGAGTTTTTTTTTTTAGGGACAATGGATCATTAAAATGGATCATATTTACAGCCAATCACAGAGCATTGCTATCTAATTTTTAATACATTTTTCAAATGTCTTTTTTAATTAGATTTCTGTATATCCAAATCATATATATATATATATATATATATATATATATATATATATATATATATATATATATATATATATAATATAATATAATATAATATATATATATATATATATATATATATATATATATATATATATATATATATATATATATATATACCCTGTAATTTATATATATTTTAAGAAAACTGTAATTAATATCTGTCTCTCTTTTCTTTTCACAGCTCAGATGATTATTATGAATACAGCCATGGTATCAGTGGAGAATCATATGACTCTTACGGTAAGATATATATATAATTTTTTTTCTTTGTCAGTACTGTTTTATAATCATGTGGAATTATTGCAGTAGATCGACAGCCTGTTTTGCTTGTTTTCATTTTGCAGTGAAGAAATACACTGTCTATTTTATAATACTTCCAGATAGTGCTCAAACTTTGAGTCTGACTTTTGCCCAAAGCACACACAGCACACACATACAAATGTACAGCTCTTGTTATAAATACTGCTGGCAATGCAAGGCTTTTGGTTACAGTGTATATAGAACAGAATTGTATTTACTTGAACAGGCATTTACAATGATTGTTGAAGGGAGATGGCTTTGGATGCAGCAAAAGAAACAAAATGCTGTTGGATACATATTTGGTGAAAGGCAAACAAGTTTGCGGTTACGAACACTGCAGGTACAGAATATAGCATACATATGGCAGAGATATCTAGAGAAGAATTGCAGTGCTCTGAAATTACTGATGTAGCTGTTGTAAGCTCATTGTCCCAGCAAAAACGATAAGATGTGCCATTGTATTTCTCTGCAGCTAGAATGGTAATGTGTGTGTGTGCTTTTAGTGCGTACAGATGCATTTGTGTGCAGTTTCTCTGAAGTGAGCATTTGTGTGCCTGTTTACGATTGCATTATTTAAGAGATTTGTAACAGAATCAAAAGCTAGTTTAGTTCAGAACATAGTTTTAAAACTTTCAGTTTACAAATTTATTTAGGTCTCTTTTATGTCCTGAAGTTTTTGTTGCATGAAGGTCACATAAAAATTTGTGAATGATTATTTTAATACTAGTTATTGTTTATTGTATTTAGAATGTGTATTTTATTATATAACACATTATTAAATATTATTATATTACTAATTATAATTATTATGATTAATATCATTATTCATATAATATTAATTATTATCTTGTTATTTTTCTTACATGGGGTCAAAAAGTTTCTTCCCTTATAAAAATAAATATTTTTTCTTATGTTATCAGATTCCAATAATAAATATAATAAAGCACAAGGGAGTGACAGCATGTTTAGACATGACAGCACATTAAATTATAGAACTGATTTAAAAATAAAGGAAAGTAATTGCATCTTAAAAGTGACTTTACTTCGCGACCATATTTGAAACACAGCTCTACACTCGCACACACATAAGCAATCCATAACACTCAACTTAACACTTTTCCAGGTGGTACAACGCTTAGATGGCTTGACAGTTCAAAGGAGATCTCCCTATTATCCAGCTGATACACATCCTTGTTCTTTCTAAATGCAAGGACAGTGCGCGTGAACACTTTTCTTGAAGCTAATGCAAGCTAACCTGAGATTGACAGCTCTCTAATTAAAGATTATTGGCAATGGCTCCCGGCCTGAAAAACGAGTGACTTAAGAGCAATGGCCTTTGTGCCTTCCTGTCCCTAAGAAGAGCTGAGAAAGAGCAAGATCACACAAAAGCTGCTCTCGTTCATCGACACGGATGATCATGAATGAGCTTCGCTGTTACGCTAATGACGGCGGTAACCTCTTGCTCGAGGGCACTCTACTAAACCCCTTTCAAGTGGCTATTTGATCCTCTGCTGCAATTAGAGTTGTTTTGTTCTTTCTGAGGTGAAGGACAAAGGCAGGTCTGATTGTCAGTATTAGCTGGGCTAAATTATCAGAGGTGTCATGAGTTTGGAGAGGAAGATAGTGAATGTTTTCATGACTCTTAGGCTTTTTTATTGTAAAGATTGATGTTGTTAAGTATATACCTGTTTATACACATGGTAAATCTCACAGAAACTCTCTCAAGGTCACATTTCAGCAAAAAAGTTAAAAAAAGATAAATTAAATATAAAACAAGACATTTATCACTGCCAGTACATTAACGTTTTTATAGAAAATATTATATAATTTGTTATAGAAAAACAAGTTATGCTGAGAGTCCTGAGCCTCGATCATAACTTTATAACAGGCACCTTCCTATTAGAGACCTTCATGATCGCGGGACCCATCGCAGCAGAGTTCGGCACAGGACAACACTTGATGGTCGGGTAGAGGCTCGCGTGTTGCAGGATGCGCAAGAATAATTAGGGTGTGCTCATACACTGATAAAAACAACTTATAGGATTTACTTGATAAAATCATTGTAACAATTTGCACTCAATTTTTCTTAGTAAATTTTACTGCTGTAATATCAAGTACAACTTACTTGCCAGTATCAAGTGAAATTTACTTAACTCTAAATGTAACATTTGTGAAGACATTAAGTAAATGTTACTTAATTATATTTTACTTAGCAGGTTCTATTTATTAAAAGTAATTAAGTAAATTTAATTTTAAAATGTGAAAATATCAAGTAAATTTTATAAATCTGTTATATTTACTGTTATGAATTAATTAAGTAGATTTTAGACTGTCCATTTTGAATTACTTAGTTTAATGAATTTTTATTACTCACTATTATTATGTAAATGTTACATAATTTTTTCAGTGTTACCAAATAAATGTAGTAATTTTCTCTGCATCAAATACTTTTCTCACAAATAACAAATAAATTCAATAAAGTTTAACAGTTTATTATGTCAACATTCACATATTCACATCAACTGATAAGTAGTTAAGGTACATTCAGTAACCTCTCGGATCATTTACAATAAGAATTAACCAACAATTTCCCCTAAAGAAAATGAAAATCCATTTTACTCCATCCAACACATATCTGGGATTATATTTTCTCAAATAGGTGAAGGGATAGTTCACCCAAAAATCTAAATTTATGTAATTAATAACTCACCCTCATGTCATTCCAAACCAGTCCAAACCATTTATCTTCTGAACAAAGTTCAAGATATTTTAGATTTAGTCTGAGAGCTCTCAGTCCCTCCATTGAAGCTGTGTGTACGGTATACTGTCCATGTCCAGAAAAGTAAGAAAAACATCATCAAAGTAGTCCATGTGACATCAGAGGGTCAGTTAGAATATTTTGAAGCATCGAAAATACATTTTGGTCCAAAAATAGCGAAGACTACGACTTTATTCAGCATTGTCTTCTCTTCCGTGTCTGTTGTGAGAGAGAGTTCAAAACAAAGCAGTTTGTGATATCCAGTTGGCGAACGAATCATTCGATGTAACCGGATCTTTTTGAACCAGTTCACCAAATCGAACTGAATCGTTTTAAACGGTTCGCGTCTCCAAAATGCATTAATCCACAAATGACTTAAACTGTTAACTTTTTTAATGTGGCTGACACTCCCTCTGAGTTCAAACAAACCAATATCCAGGAGTAATTCATTTACTCAAACAGTACACTGACTGAACTGCTGTGAAGAGAGAACTGAAGATGAACACCAAGCCGAGACAGATAACGAACAAAAGACTGACTCATCAGTTAACAGCTTAAGTCATTTGATTTCATTTGGATTAATGTGTATTGGAGATGCGAACCATTTCAAACGATTCAGTTCGATTTGGTGAACTGGTTCAAAAAGATCCAGTTACATCGAATGATTCATTCGCGAACCGGTTATCACAAACTGCTTTGTTTTGAACTCTCTCACAACAGACACGGAAGAGAAGACAATGATGAATAAAGTCGTAGTCTGAGAGCAGACTAAATCTAAAATATTTTAAACTGTGTTCTGAAGATAAACGGAGGTCTTACAGGTTTGGAACAACAAGAGGGTAAGTTATTAATGACCTAATTTTGATTTTTGGGTGAACTAACCCTTTAATGCAATAACAACATTCAAACCGACGCTAAGTGCTCTTTATGCTCTTAAAACTGTAACACATTAAAACATTTCAAGAAGTAAAAATTAGTCAAGATTTTGTAAAAAATATTTGAGCTGGAGATGTAATTTGGAGTCTAGCAACAGCTTCGATTGTACAGCATGTACCATGTTGATAGCATTTAAGAGAGCAACTTCAACTTTAAAGATTGCACTTTTGGGGACATCTTAACACCATCCAGGTCCAGGAAATGTTTCTGGAACACCTCAAAGGTGTAGCACAGTGTTGGGGTGTATGCCAGGTTGAGGGCATAAATAAGCCCCATCAGCAGTGTGCATTCTTTAGCAGTACTGCCGCATGATGGACACATCGACTGGATCCTCTTGATCAGCCCCATGGATGACCAGTATCTTAAGGGTGTGTTCAGCGGCATTACTACAAGTGTCCTCCTGCATACAGTTTATAAAAAAGAAAGAACACAATTCTATTGAGACACAAATACAAAAGAGATTCATTATCAATGCAGAACGAACATGCTCGCTAAAAATTACTTAACATAACTCACATTGTTAAATTCAGTATAATGTGTTTTACCTTGAGTCAACATAAGTAAAAAAGTTAGTAGAACATTGCGCAAGACAGATGCAATTCACAGATTGTACCCATAAAATGAATGTTGTGCGAAACCATACATTGTGTGACTCTGCACCTTTACAGTGCCAGGAAACCCTTTTTAATATCCAGACTACGTTTAAGTTGTGACTGCACATAATTTGGACCATTGCTGAGTGGAAAATCTTCATGTTTGTGTCTTACTTTTTCACTTGCGCTTAAAAATGATTTTTATGACAAACAAAAATCATGCTTTATCAGGCAATCTTCAAAAAGCTCTTCTTCTTTCTCACTGAGGTACAGGATAAGGCTGCGGATGACAGTTTCACGTCTGCTTTGGTACTGTCAACAGATTGATAATGTGTCAATACTGTATGAATTACAAGCAGGAGGAGCTGTTCTGCATATATACCTGCATGCAGTTTGTCTTGTGTGCAGTATTCTGCAGATTTTAACAAGTTAAATTTAAGTTTTTAAAAATAAAATTATATATATATGCGTGTGTATATATATATATATATATATATATATATATATATATATATATATCCCAATCCATTACAGTTTTATGACCTGTCAAAAACATGCATTTACTTATCTATTTGTCACATTTTTATATATTTGTTAGACATTTTTTGAAAATATTCCCTGGTGTGTAAGTTTGAGAAATAAGAGCAGCAATATTATAGTATTATTACAAATATTTATACTTGCCTGTATGAGAATGTTGCCGTGTCAGACCAGATAGATATCGCAACGCACTCCTGTATTGTTCTTTTACCTGTTGAGAGAAACTAATTGTGTCATTGAGATCTCATTTACATTTTGTTTTAATTCGTTTTAATACAGCATTGAACTTGTTACGAGTTTGTGCCTGAAAATGAATTGGCATGGCAACGAGGCGGAGACGCTTGCCGCCCATTGCGTTCAAAGATAACGGTTCTTGCTTCATCTCCTAGACTGAGATTCACATGGATGAAGCTACTGATGCTAACCTCCCTCACTTATTAAGCCGTGAAAGGCTATGGTCTAACGTTAGGTTTTAAAAACATTACATTTTATTTTTATTAAAAAGATTACCGTACCTTCATACCGCTAGCTTATTAAAATAAAATGTCTGAATTCATACAAGCACTTACTGCTACACATCAATGTTTAACGTAATTAGTAGCCAAGTTCACCTGCCATCTGGTAACGTTACTGCATTTTTCCAAACGTTCCTTCTTTGATGCAGACTTTGATAAGCTACTTGCTGCGAAATTTTCAGTGGATTTAAAACGACTAACGTTAACGTTAGACACTTTTAAACGCGGCTAACTACATTTAGTTTTGACTAACCATCAGTCTCAACTTTATAGAAGTGGATAATGGCGGCGCTTAGCTAACGTTAACCTTATTGTGATTAAAACTTACGTTCAGATAATTTTGAACCGTAACGTCTATGCAATAATCAAACCATGAAAATGAACACATAGTTGTTATCACAAATCTAAAGTAGAAAAATCTAAACTTACCGAAGATAAGTCAGCCAAAAGTGACCGCCCAAACCGACCGTCTCTGCCACTGCCAGAAGGATCTTGTTTAAAAAAAAAAAAAAGAAAAAAAAGCGCGCGGATTCAAACGCACTTCGCTTTTCAGATTAACATTTACTTAGTATTTTTAGGTGAATGTGCTGTGACCATAAAACATTAAATAGTACTTGTAAATATATAATACAATTTACTCTTTCTTTTCAGTTATGTTATTACATGAATAAATAGTGTAATTTTTACTTAAGATATTATAGTTCCAACTTAATCTTGATTTTACAATGTATAAATTACATTAATTAATGTAATAGATTTTACCACACCACAAAGTCATTATTTTCAGTGTACTAGGCAATCTTAACCGTGCCGGAGCACGTTTGACACCCAAAGCCTGGTTTGTTTTACTAGTGTGATTGTTCCGTTTAGCAGTCCCTGGCTCAGTTGGAAGAGGTGGGCAACAGTTCGGTTCAGTTATATATGCAGATAGATCTGTAAAGCAATGTATTGTATATTGAACAGCTAATGGCCTTTCTTACCTTTGCTCTTTGTCTCCCTCTTCAGGCCCGGAGGAATGGACAAACAACCGCAACAAGGCGCCACCAGCAAGGAAAAGCAAAGGAGTGTTCAGAGAGCAGCCGTACTCCCGATTCTGACCTGCTACAGTCCTTCATGTGCCCTCCCAAGTAATGGATTTTCTATGGACTCTATTTCCGTTTTTGCAAATAAAATCAACCAAAATGACAAAAATACAAATAGTCGAAGAAGTCAATAGGTAAAATTAAGTTTCTGTGGAACTGATTCTGTTGTAACATGGACGACTCCCATAAATGGATATTACGGATCACTGGATTATGTAGTTTAAATCATAGAACCAATCAGAATTCAAATAGACTTACTTATGTGGGATGGAGGCGGGCACTAGCGGTTAGGGGTGGAGTTACATGGGGTGTACAGTGTTTAGATTTAGCAGGTCAGTTTTTGTAGCTACTTTTTTTTTGATGGGTGATCAGCTTCAATGTGTCCCTTGTAAATTTTACCTTTAACTAGAGAAAAAAGTAAAAGAAAATCATTTCTGCACATTTCTGTTGTTTTCCTTCCTTTCTCTTTTCTAAATGGAAAGTTCTTCAGCGTTAAAGGGCTTATAGGAGCATGTAAAAATTATATATATATATATATATATATATATATATATATATATATATATATATATATATATATATATATATATATATATGAGAAAAGTTTGAATAGTCTTGTCTGGTTTTTGTGTTAAGCGTTAAAACCCTTTAATGAGCTCTTTGGTAATAGGTGTTTTCTTCTAGTGAGAGATCTACTTTTAGACCTTTTAAGGAGAGACAAATTGAATTACAATTACTCTGCAATTACTCTGACTGACAACAATTCACAATTCAGTTTCACAATTTTTGTTGATGGAGTATGAGAGATTCCTTCAAGTAAATGACACCTAGAAGTTACTCCTGCACACTTTACTGTGCAATTCTAATGTATTATAGCCCATATTAGCCTTTATACGCCACTAATGTTGGCTTTCCCTTGGTATGTTATATAACTCAGATGGGTTACAAATAGCAACAGAGCATTTAAAAACAGAAAAGACAAAACCGAAGCATTGCTTGTGATAGTCATAGACATTTACGGGGAATTCAGTGGTTTTTGGCATCATATATTTCCATTAAAACTTCTTGTAATGCATTTTAAGTGCACAGAAAAGTGTTACTGGTCATTTCTAAACCAAATACTGTTGACTAAAGTTGAACTGGTACTGTTTTATAAAACTATTTAAAGTCTAATCAAATGTATGCAGAAGTTTAAAAAGTGATAGTAATGAAAATGATTGTGTTACTGGTGGTG
Organism: Carassius auratus; assembly: GCF_003368295.1. NCBI lineage: Eukaryota > Metazoa > Chordata > Actinopteri > Cypriniformes > Cyprinidae > Carassius > Carassius auratus. Next base: position 196,170 of record NW_020526345.1, on the reverse strand, counting down.
GCTGTTTAATACATTTCTGTTAAGAGTTATAATCTTTGTAAGCTTGTGTAAGCCCTTTAATTCTCATCTCAGTTGATTAAAAAATAAACTTTTTGAAAGAAAAAATATCATTGTGTTTCAGAGCAAATTTTGTCCTTGTTTACTTTGGTAAAACTACATAATTTAAACTAACACCTGCTGTGTATTATTATCAAAACGTGTAATGTAGAGTATCTAATTATAAGAAGAAAAATGGGGGGGCGGGGGAAGTCCTTTAAGCCCACATAAAAGTGAAAATAAACCAAAAACTACTAGAACTACTTTCAAAAATTAATCTGATGTGAATAACTATTTTGACAGTAGAATTCAATTAAATTGCAACCGGCAAAATTACGTTTATTTTTTATTATACCATACCCGGAAGCTTGAAATAAATTAGCAATTATAAACTTACCTTATTATCTGCTAGAATTCCTTCTTCTTGAAAACAGAAGACTCTTCTGTGATAAAGCATATGAAAGCAACTTCCTCACAGAAGTTAATTATCCCCTAATATATCTTTAATCATATTAATGACAACTTTGCTCGACTCTACAGATATGGTACTGTTGCACATGGAAAGTAATTCAACATATTGTCATATTTTAAGATTTAATAATGTAAGCGGTGGCTTTTTGAACTTGGTTCTTTTTGGGGATTTCTGCTTGCTGTTTTTGCTCTTTCTTCCCCCTTCTGGTCACATGACCGTCTCTATAGTCCACTAAACAGCCCACCCCCACATGACCTCTAAATGACCCCCAGCTGACCTCAGAGCTGATGAGGATGGTGGTAGCTGTATTTACAGGCCTTCATTCCACAAGGTAAACAACCCAAGTCACAATCTAATCTCATCTAAACTAGCCCTTAAATTAGATAAAACAAAAACAACCTGTTCATTTAAAGTTGTTCTTGGCATAAGTTTTGCTGAGGCACTTAAATTAGAAGTAAAATTGTAAAAAAAAAAAAAAAAAAAAAAAGATCAATAAGTAGCTGTAATATTGCTCTAACAAGTCATTATTATCACTAATTATTAATAGAGATAAAATGATATATATATATTTTTTTTCTATATGCTATAGTTTTAAATAAATGAATGTTTAATATTGTCTTAGTATATGCTTTGGAAACCATTGCAGATTTGTGGTAAACTTGTGTTTATTGGTGTCCTTTTTTTATCAATACACTTTCAGTTTTAATGTTACTCTTTTCTTTTTCAGATTGCAATAACTGGGCTTGAAGCCATGAAACGATACTGATGCTCTTCTCAGATTGGTTAAGGTGAGCTTGATGTTTATACATACACACTGTAGCAAATTATAGCATGATATAATATTTTTATATTTAGCTATTATTTAAGCTGTTAAATTAACAAAAGTTAATAAAACATTTGAAAAAAATCTTAAATAAATATTAAATAATAAAAAAATAAAATTGGCTATTATTTAAACTGTTAAATTAATAAAAAATAAAAAGGACTGCAATTTAAATACATACATAACTATCTCGTCCAAGGACTGTCCTGTGTTCCGTGTCTTGTTTTGCTCCCCATGTGCTTCCCATTACCTAGATTCTCCCATGTTTTGATTGTTCATTGATTTCAGGTGTGTCCCATCTTATTCTATGTGTATTAAGCCCTGTGTTTCCTGAGTCCTGCGTCTGGTATTGTTCATCTGTTCCTTGCTAGGATCTCCCCTTCATAGCGTTCGCCCGGGATTTCTGTGGGCTCGTCTCTACTATGGAGTAAGATGACGCCACTATCAACTCACTGTTCTAGATTGGGGCAAATTACTACCGCCCTGTTGACCTTCCAGATACCACAGGACTAAGCTGGAGGAAAGTGATCCTCCGGTGTCTTTAGAGCGTCTGACCCTAATCCAGAATCAGACCGCCGTCAAGCTCGCCAGCTGTTCCGAAGTCAATCCCTCCGGCCGCTCCGGTGTCAAACCCTCAGTCAAGGCCGCCAACCACGGCATTTCTTAAGCCCACTGGCCACTTTGATGTCAAGCCTGCCAGCCACTGCATTCAAGCCCTCAGCTGACAGCCGCAGTATCCTTCACCTCTGCTCTTAAAAGGAAAATGCAGAGGAAGAGACTGTGGGCTCCAGCCCTTGAGTCCTCACCAGTGTCATCTCCAGCCCGAGTCTGCTGCAGTGTCGGCTCCAGCCCATGATCCTGCTCCAGTGTTGGCTCCATCCCCTGAGCCTGCTCCATTGTTGGTTCCAGCCCCTGAGCCTGCTCTAGTGTTGGCTCCATCCCCTGAGTCTGCTCCAGTGTTGGCTCCAGCCTCTGAACCCGCTCCATTGTTGGCTCCAGCCCTTGAGTACACTTCAGTGTCGGTTCTATCCCCTGAGCCCGCTCCATTGTTGGTTCCAGCCCCTGAGCCTGCTCTAGTGTTGGCTCCATCCCCTGAGTCTGCTCCAGTGTTGGCTCCAGCCTCTGAGCCTGCTCCATTGTCGGCTCCAGCCCCTGAGCTCGCTTCAGTGTCGGCTCCAACCCCTGAATCCACTCCAGTGTGGACTCCAGCCCCTGTTACCCTGGCCAGACCAGTGAGGGCTCCTGTTCCCAAGTTAAGCCCAGAGTGGGTTCCAGTCCCCACGTCCAGCCCAAGAAGGGCTCCAGTTTCCACGTCCAGCCCAAGGAGGGCTCCAGTCCCCAAGTCAAGCCCAGGTCCAGGGCCACAATTCTTGAGTCATGTCCACGGGCCCTAAGGGCTGATATTCTCCCCAAGGATTATTTTGGGGGTCCGTCCGTAGAGGTTGTGCCGAAGTCAGGCCTCCTGAGCTGTCTGCTCCACCATGGGCCCCTGTGTTCCCGACTCCGCCATGGTCCCCTGAGCTGCTTGCTACACCATGACCTCCTGAACTGTCTGCTCCACCATGGGCCCCTGAGTTCCCTACTCCGCCATGGTCCCCTGAGCTGCTTGCTACACCATGACCTCCTGAACTGTCTGCTCCACCATGGGCCCCTGAGTTCCCTACTCCGCCATGGCCCCCTGAGCTGCCTGCTACACCATGACTTCCCGAACTGTCTGCTCCGCCATGGCTCCCTAGTCTGTGTGCTCTACCATGGCTGCCTAGTCTGCATGCTCTGCCATGGCTCCCCAAACTGCCTGCTCTACCATGGGACCAGGATCCGGTACTCCCACCCGCCCACCCCTTGATGTTATGTGCCCTGAGGTCGCGCCTTCTGGACGGGGGGCGTAATGTCACCACCAAGGACTGTCCTGTGTTCCGTGTCTTGTTTTGCTCCCCCAAGTTTTGATTGATCATCGATGTCAGGTGTGTCCCATTACATTCTATGTGTATTTAAGACCTGTGTTTCCTGAGTCCTGCATCTGATATTGTTTGTCTATCCACTGCTATGTGTGTGTTCCTTGGATAAATAAAGACTTAAGCTTTAAATGCTCCTATGTCTCTTACCTCCTTCGTCTCATCGCTCCAACACAATAGCAGAATCATGACACATACATACAGATATACATTTAAACCCAACATATACTCAGTCCCTCCATTAAAGCTGTGTGTACGGTATACTGTCCATGTCCAGAAAGGTAAGAAAAACATCATCAAAGTAGTCCATGTGACATCAGAGGGTCAGTTAGAAGTTTTTGAAGCATCGAAAATACATTTTGGTCCAAAAATAGCAAAAGCGATGACTTTATTCAGCATTGTATTCTCTTCCGTGTCTGTGTGAGAGAGAGTTCAAATCAAAGCAGTCTGGATATCCAGTCAGGATATCCAGTCATCTCTAATACGCATTAATCCACAAATGACTTAAGCTGTTAACTTTTTTTTAATGTGGCTGACACTTCCTCTGAGTTCAAGCAAACTGAGAAAAAAGAGAGACAGTTAGAGATCTTAGAGTAATCATATCAGAATGACTGCTTCCTGTGCTGATTATTGCACACCCTCTGCACACCCTCTGCCAGAGTGCCACCCTCTGCCACGACATCCCGGAGTAATGCATGTACTCAAACAGTACACTGACTGAACTGCTGTGAAGAGAGAACTGAAGATGAACACCGAGCCGAGCCAGATAACGAACAAAACATTGACTCGTTCACGAGTCAAGAACCGTTTCTGTCAGACGTGTCCGATTCGTGAACCGAGGAGCTGATGATACTGCGCATGTGTGATTCAGCGTGAAGCAGACCGACACAGAGAGGGTCTGAACTGATTCTTTTGGTGATTGATTCTGAACTGATTCTGTGCTAGTGTTATGGGCGCGGGTAAACCGAAGGCTTGAATCAAGGGCAATCATCACCAATGATGCCATTACGTTGAGCGCAAAAGAACTGGTGAACAGTTTTCTTCAACCGGTTTATTGAATCGAACTGTCCGACAGAACTACTGGTGATCCGAACACCGATGCAACCGGTTCTTCACTCGTGAACGAGTCAGTCTATTGTTCATTATCTGGGATCGGCTCCGTGTTCATCTTCAGTTCTCTCTTCAGTCAGTGTACTGTTTGAGTGCATGCATAACTCCGGGATATTGGTTTGTTTGAACTCAGAGGGAGTGTCAGCCACATTAAAAAAGTGAACAGCTTAAGTCATTTGTGGATCAATGCGTATTAGAGAAGCGAACCGTTTAAAACGATTCAGTTCGATTTGGTGAACTGAATGATTCGTTCGCGAACTGGATATCCAGCTGCTTTGATTTGAACTCTCTCTCACAACAGACACGGAAGAGAAGACAGTGCTGAATAAAGTTGTCGTTTTTGCTATTTTTGGAACAAAATGTATTTTCGATGCTTCAAAAAATTCCAACGGACCCTCTGATGTCACATGGACTACTTTGATGATGTTTTTCTAACCTTTCTGGACATGGACAGTATACCGTACACACAGCTTAAATGGAGGGACTGAGAGCTCTCGGACTAAATCTAAAATATCTTAAACTGTGTTTCGAAGATAAAAGGAGGCCTTACATGTTTGGAACAGCATAAGGGTGAGTTATTAATGACATAATTTTCATTTTTGGGCGAACTAACCCTTTAAGTTTAATATTTTTTTTTCTAATTACAATATTACAAATATATTACATATTAAACATTTTAAATTATTTTTTAATATTTCATTATTCTAGTATTTAGTTTTTTGTTGGCTGTTTCAGCTGCATTTTTATGAAACTATTTATTAGTTATTTTATAAATTTTAATGTTTTTAAATATTTTTATCTTGCAGATTAGTTATTATTTGTTGCTTGTTTTAGTTGATATGATGTTCATTTCATTAAACCAAATAACCAAATTGGAATAAATTAAACTGCATTTAAAATAAATGATAGAGAGAGAGAAGAGAGAGAAAGAGTTATTTTAAAATAGATTCATTAGAAAACGTATATTTAAGAAAAAATAATAATAATTCTGATGTTGTTTGGAATCTTTCTGTACTGGGTTTTGAAACAGATCTATGTAAAAACCCTTACAACAAATTAAGACACTCCTTGGCAGGAATATCTAGCATAATCTATTGCTCAAGGACCACAAACACTCATTCCGCCCCTTGAAATACTCTCTAGGTGTTCGCTAGTATTATTGTAATATTACGAGACATTTGAACACAAATGAGGGATTTAATGTGTAAAATAACTGAAGTTGTCTAACAGTGATGAGGAAAGCAAGAGTTCTATTAAATGCGTCTGCTGTTAAATCCCTGCCTCGAGAGAGCAGACATGCTTTCCCTAAGCGACTGTCAAACAACAGCTTCCACGGCATGAGAGGATAAAGGGATGAGAGAGAGAGACAGTTAGAGATCTTAGAGTAATCATATCAGAATGACTGCTTCCTGTGCTGATTATTGCACACCCTCTGCACACCCTCTGCCAGAGTGCCACCCTCTGCCACGACACCCTGCCACCAGTCAGCCTACATACTGCTATGCATGTGTCTTCATATGTATTTTAAACACATGATTATTTGGGATGCACTACTCCATGAATTAGCCTATGAAAATGTGGTTGCATCTGACATTGATTGGTGGATGCATCTGTGAACAGACTGAACAGAAAAGTCGCAAGTCTTCTGTTTATTCCTTTTGTCTAAATGTAAGGTACTTCAGAGCATCTGAGTTTCAGCAAATAAATTTTTTATCAGTAGTTTTGTTGTAATTTTTCAAGGTTTGTTTGAACTGAGAACTGTTTTGTTCAGACCACTATTAATATAGCATGCTAGAGAAATGATGAAACAACAGTGTTTATCTCCATATAACAGAAGATAGACCAGAGAAACGGCTGCATGAATTGGTTTTTCCAGATTACATCCTGGTCAAGAAATGAGCAAACAAAAATCATACAGGATAATACCTACGCTCTTTTTGATAGCATACTAGCATACACCAAGATAATTTCTCCAGAAAGAAATAGATTTTTATCATCATATACCTTTTTCAAGACCAGGCTACAATGAACTCTGAGGGTGTTACTCAGTGGTATGTGCTTCTGTACAAGCCATGTATCAGTCTGTTTCGGCTACATCTTGTTTGAAATGAACTTTATATTTTTTAATCTGAATGGTTTCTAGGCTGCTGGAAAAGTGAGTGAAGTACATAATATGATCTGTAGACCCCATTTCATGATGTTATATTATAGGCTCTTCAGATCAATGTATTGGTTTCTAGAGTTCTGAGGGTATTGCCATTTCATGGTGTTTGTATGAATTAACTTTGTTTTTTATATTTTTCTCTCTGTTTTAGGCAGGTTTGTCCACATCATCTGATTTTGAAGACTACTGCATGGTTGCCATCGTAGAGAGCTTGTGCTCAGCCAGAAAAACACAATGAGCACACTTAAAAAGTCCCTTGTGGCCCACAGTGGAGCATTCTTCTCCACAGGGAAGACTCAATTTCTACTGGAACTTTGTGGAGCAGGCTTCTTACCCTCTGCGAGGTCACAAGGCACCACAGTAAGAGCGTTGATGTGCCAATGACGAGCAGTCCACCCTTCTCTCTGCGGTTCTCAGGGGAGACGTGCTGGGGAAACGCTGCTTTCACAGCTGCCTCAGATGTGCTATATAAGCTCCTACATGCATTTTGCAGCAGACTGCACTGAGGGTGAACTCACTTCTGTCTGCCACAGACTTATGGGTAATGGGGGCATGTGTCATGTGCTTACACATTAAGACAGGGGTTTTTCTCTTCTCACAGGAGCCAGAGTAAGAAAGACAGTAGGTGATGTGAGTGGGAAAGGCAAATTAAATATGAATACTACATCTATACTACATCAATATCACACAAATGATATAAATCATTTGTGTGATTTATATCACACAAATGAACATGATATAAATAGAATGCACTTGTGATAAATTCATTATGAGAATGTTGAATGAATTAATCCTAATAAAGGAACTTTAATCTCAGCATCTGGCTCAACCTCTGCTCATTGTGTCAGATTTAACAGGGATCTACAATTTTATTTTATTTTTTTGCTAGTCCAGGCATGTCGGTTGTTAAAATGTACACATTATTTATTAATTTGCTTATATATTTATAATATATAATTTTTCATATGTTTTTTTTATTTTTTTAGCTACATTTTGTTTGAAAGTCATCTTTCGTTTATTTTAATAATTGTATTATATCTTTTTTATTTTTTAACCTAGACTTTTTTATGTAGATATTTGTATTATTATTATTTTATACAAATCATATATACATATAATTTGGTAATTTAATGGTAAATGGAGTGGTACTTAAATACAAATAGAAACTAAGTAACCAAGACCAACCTTTTTTTTTCTTTTCCTCAGCTTGTTGAAGGATATATTTATAGAATCATCATAATATCATTATTTTATACACATTATGTATTCCAAATAATTGTATTAATATTAACAGTACTATCCTTGTTGTAATAGTATCTGCATCCTAAGAATCATTCTTCAAATATTAGGAATGTGTTTTTTCTTTAGTTTGTTTTGAGATGAATGCCCATATGAAACATAAACTGTACACTCTATGAAGATCATATTGATCAGGTTCACTTAAGTGTTGTTGGTAAGGATCACATGGGGATCTATACATGTTTTACTGCATGTTCATGTATCACCATAAACACAGGCTCATTTTACTCATCCTCTGGTTTCCATTGATCAGTGTGGATGTTCTTCACTACCTCTGAAACAGATATAGTAGATGTGTACACCTCTCAACCTGTTAATGGTTTTATGTGGTCTCATGAAACATTGAAAAGTGAATCTGAGAATTATCCACATCCACATGCCAAGAGCACTCATATCTGTAACATCCCACAGTTCAAGTCTTCATGAAATCAAATCATTCATCCAATCAGTTCTGCTGAATCTGAATTTGCTGAATTTGAGTGAATAAGATGTTCGAGGTTCTTTTCTGATTACTTCTTAAATGAAATGAAGTGTTTATCAGGAAACTATTCTATTCTATTCTATTCTATTCTATTCTATTCTATTCTATTCTATTCTATTCTATTCTATTCGTTACAGTCTGCTCTGCATGTTCTTAAACTTCCAGGAAATGCTAGTCTGTGTTTATGCTTTGCCAAATGTACAAGACTTTGACAAAACTTTGCCTGTGGATGTTAAAAAAAGAAGAAGAAAAAAAGAAAAGAAAATTAAATTCATGTGGCTTTCATGGTGGGTAAAAGAAAATTCGAAAGCATTTTCTATGCTATGCAAAAGTATGCACAGCTTTTTTTTAATTATCTAGCCAGCTTTTTCATTACATTTATGCATTTCACACTTGACTTTTATTTGATAATTAACTCAAAGTGTCTCTTGCTTTTCTTCTTTATTAAACCTCTGTGATTAAATTGAAGTTCTTTTTACGTTCCTAAGAGGCTGCAATCCGCACAGATCAATAAACCTTTAGTGGAGTGTTTGAAGTTCTGTTCTGGCAGAGGAGCTGTTTTTCTCAGTCAGCGCAGTGGTGTGTATGCACATTTAACCGCGGGCCGTCCTCTGTTTTAGTCAGAGGTCAGGATCAAGGCTGAGTCATGGCCTCCTGTCTGTAACAGCACTGGTTTTAGTGACTGCATAATTAGCCTTGTGTTTGGTAAGGCCTAAACACACAGCTTTTAAAAGGTTTCACTAAGCCTGTTACAATTATGGAGATAATTTTCAAATAATTATGATCATCTGCATAATTCAGTTAAATCATGTTAGAGACAATTTCCCTCTAAATAATCTTTTTTATTTTTTATTTTTCTGAAGGATCATGTGACACTGAAGACTGGAGTAATGATGCTGAAAATTCAGCTTTACATCATGAATATATATATATATATATATATATATATATATATATATATATATATATATATATATATATATATATATATATATATATATGAAAATTGTAGATTCACACTGAAGGCATCAAGGGCTATTTGAGCAAGAAGGAGAGTGATGGGGTGCTCCGCCAGATGACCTGGCCTCCACAGTCACCGGACCTGAACACAATCGAGATGGTTTAGGGGTGAGCTGGACCGCAGACAGAAGGCAAAAGGGCCAACAAGTGCTAAGCATCTCTCGGGGAACTCCTTCAAGACTGTTGGAAGACCATTTCAGGTGACTACCTCTTGAAGCTCATCAAGAGAATGCCAAGAGTGTGCAAAGCAGTAATCAAAGCAAAAGGTGGCTACTTTGAAGAACCTAGAATATGACATATTTTTAGTTGTTTCACACTTTTTTGTTATGTATATAATTCCATATATAATTCCTACATGTGTTAATTCATAGTTTTGATGCCTTCAGTGTGAATCTACAATTTTCATAGTCATGAAAATAAAGAAAACTCTTTGAATGAGAAGGTGTGCCAAACTTTTGGTCTGTACTGTGTGTGTGTGTGTGTATATATATATATATATATATATATATATATATATATATATATATATATATATATATATATATATACACACACACACACACACACACACACACACACACACACACACACACACACATTAATATGTGTCTCTTTTATGCATACTCTTTTCAACACCTTGGACAGTGATCATCTCTCCACAGGTCTACGAAGGGTTGGATAATGTACATAAAATGTGGCCTGAACCAGTCCTAGTCTGAATGTATGGACCATTGATTCATTGGCTTCTAATTTAAATTCTAATTGTAACTTGCGTGTCTGTTAGCTAATTTTAGGTGATCTTGGGAGATCATGTTTAATATTGTATGTTTTTCTGATTCTTCTGTCTTAGCTATTTCTTTTTGCTTGTGACATTTTAATGTTTATGTATGAAATTTCTCCAGTGTCTCAGTTGCAAATATTACATTGAATAAAGTCCATCTATTGATCTTTTTCTGTCTCTCTTCTCCTCTCTTTGTTCAACTTCATCACAGTGAAGCAAGCTTATAGTGTAACTTCAGAGTGTTAATAGTTTTGAAGCATATGGACTGACATCCCTCATGAGTAACTGCTCCTCATTCACTCATCAGAAGAATTGAAGTGTTTGAAGTATCATCAGAATACATGTTATTTTATGCATAAGCAATGAAATAAAAAATGGCTTCAAAACGTTCTTTGATCATTTGTGTTCCCTGATCTGCCATAAATATGCAATAATAATAATACATTAACTGTTGGTTTAGATATAAAAATCTATTTTTAAAAATAAGAAATTATTTTGCACTGCCTCATAATTTATAATTTAATTATTCAGTAAATAAAATTCCTTTAAACAATTGTTTTTAGTTTTGTGTATTTTTGCTACGTTGGAGTGGAAATCACTGTCGTAAGTGGATAGCTGTACTCATGCACTGTTCCATGTTCTTTTTTTTTTTTTTATAAATAGTGTGAGGTTCTTTTTGGAAAATTTCAAAAAGAAAAAGTGCAATTTAAATACCCCAATAATGCATGTAAATAACAACAAAAATAAAATAAAAAAATAATACTAATTATAATAAATAAATTATATATATATATATATATATATATATATATATATATATATATATATATATATATATATATATATATATATATATATATATATATAGGTTCCTGCCGCACCTCCTCCATACAGTGCACCTTTGGGTCAGTTGCAGGGTCATCAGCTGGTGCCACCATTCACGGACGTTTCGCCCCATCCAGCATGTCTCCCAGTAGGGGGGCAGTGGCTTATGAGGACGTCTCTCTGCCACCCCCAGCAGCTACCCTCACTGAGGTACCGAGCCCCAATTCCTGTGCCTCCTCCGTAGCCACCACCAGTAGCTTGCCTTCTCTGCCTCCTCCACCAGTTCTTTGATGGCTGTCCTCAGGCTTACCCCAGTTGTCCCAGCAGATCCAAGAAACTGAACTACAGACTTTCCCATGAAGCCCATGCATTCAACTTCTACAGGACGGATGGTCTTGGTCCCTCACCCATCTCTACACTCCGCTCCAGATCAGAGTGCCCATGGCACAATCAACTCAATAATGAGAGCCTTCTTTGCCGCTGTGGCCCACACCACAGCATTTGTCCTTAATGTTGTCTGAGTGATTTCTGTTGGGAAGATAAGCTGGGTGCCCAGGTCAACACGCATCTTCCACCCCTTTCCAGAATTTAGCCTTTAATTTAACTTTCTCCTGGTATCAGGAACTGGATGTTTGGCTGAATGGGATCTAAAGAGCTATTTGCCTGGACTCTACATCTTTCCAACTGCTCCACCAACTTCCTCAGCAGCTGATCATACCACCATCCAAAGCGACCCTGCATCAATGCAACGCTACACCTCGACAGGATATATTGAAGGCCTGCATTGGCTTCATTGCACAAGGGGCACTTGTCCTCTCTTCCGAACCACTGGGAGAGATTTTGGAGACAAGGGAAGGTGTCATACACTGCCCTCATGAGGAAGTTGAGCCGCGACTGGGGGTTTGCCAAATATCTGCCCAGGTTATGACCCTGTAAGTAATATCCTCCCAGCAGGTCCATTCTTCTTGTTTGCCCTGGGACACAGCCTTGATGAAGTATTGGTCCTGTTCCACTCGTGAGACCTCTTCTACCACCATGGTCTTCCTCTGATCCCTTGTGGTTTTGGACCGGAACTGGACTGGCTCTCCCCAGCCCAACCCTGCCCGACTGTGTTGGACTCTTACCATGACCTCCTTGTGTTGTAGCCTGTCACTGGCTTGGTCGACCTCCTGCTGGGCCCTTCATCTGCGCCCAGTGCAGATGGTCACCCCTGCGCTCTTCACTGCTTTGTCCCTGGATTCTTTCAGCTCGACTACAAGACGGGTCTTCTCCTGCTTGTATCCGAGGTTGATGAACTTCAAAGGAAGCTGAAGAGCATTCTTGTCGAAGAGGCCTGTGTCAGAGAAGCAGCACTGGAGGCCCAACCACTTCTTGATGTAGATGGTGTCCATCCTGCTATCCAGGGATGACAGTATTTTGGAGGCAGAGGAAATATATATGCTGGAAAAGTGTGAATTGGTAACACCATACCTTCAGTTTCCCCCGTAGCTGGCTGCTTTCGCAGCTGTTTCTGCACCAACTTCCTCATCTGTCTGTCAGAGAGCTCTGACGTGTACTACCTTCCAAGACTTCGGACAGATTTCTCTTTCAACAATGGTATCTTCTTCACTCCTGCTGTGAACACCATACTGTCATCCCTAACCCATTTCCTGATTGAAAGGCTCCTAGACTTTGAGGGCTTAAAGGGATAGTTAAAAAAATGAAAATTAAATGTTTATTTGCTTACCCCCATGGCATCCAAGATGTAGGTGACTTTATTACCATTTCTGTTACCATTTGTCATGTATTGTATGGCTGAGAGACTGCAACAACTGGAGATAAAAATCATAATTTGTATTCTACAGAAGAAACAAAGTCACCTACATCTCAGATGCTCGAGGGTAAGCAAATAAACAACTAATTTTTGGGTGAACTATTCCTTTAATCTTCATCCTAGCCCATTGTATCAGCTCGTCAAGGCGCTTAAGGAGCCGGGCTGTACATGGAGCTGTCTGTAAGATGGTTGTCACATAATTCCTGTACCCTATCAGTGCCAGGAGTCTTCCTCCTGATGGTAATGTCAGCCTTCTGGACATTGAGAATTTTATGTTTCCCCATTCATAGGAGCTGCACTTGCATGCTGAGAGGTGTTTCAAAGATGGCCGCCGAGTGACATGACTTGCCTTAAAGGGACTTTGAGAGATTGGGTGTTTGTCTTAAAGAAACAATGTGCAGACCGATCAGTATTTTACATCAAAGTACCACAAGAGTGATTCAGCCATCTGCTCTCTACAGCTCTCACAGTACTTTAATGTTAAACACAGATCATTCTGCACAGCGGCGCTTCAAGTCGAGCGTGCCCATTGTCTTACTATTGGGAGATGAGAGGGTCTGTATTACTTAATATTAGAGAAAGCCTAACGGTCAACTTGGATCATGTGTGCCTTAATAACCATCACATTACAGCCTTGATGTCACTGAATTACAGTGAGAGTTGTGAGACAGTCAATCACTATTTATGGATACCATAGGACAATGAGAAGTGCCATAACCTGAATCCCACCTGTCGCAAAAAGTCTGTGATTTTCCTTATAAACACAAAATTATTATTATTTTTCTCTGTGTAAACTAAAAAAATAGTTCAATCCATAACTATTGTTCAGTGTAAAACATGTTGAAGATTAGCCGATAGACTGTCGATTCATTAAATGATTTTATTCAGTGTACTGAAGCCTCTCTTCCATTGACATATATTAAAACAAAATGGCCTCTGGTGTCCTTTCCCATGTAGTGCCAAAGCAGAAGCGTTAGCCCTTTTCAAAGAATTTCGTACCTGCTCACCAAACTCATTACATTTGACCGTAATGTAATTTAGCTCAGTTTTCCTCTGTTCATTACATGGAGGCCTATGTCACAATACACACTTTAACTTGAAGCATATTAAATTGCTGTGTGGGAGCTCTAGATAATCTGTCAGTCTTCCTCACATAGCCCTATTCTTTGACATTTGGCTCAACAGATTGAGATACACGGCCATACTGACATTTCATTTCTCCCACTAGTACTGCATTTTGTGTTCATCTTCCTCATCCTGAAGAAGAGAGGTCAAAGTTTGCTTCACTGTTTGCCAGGATTTACAACATCCTGCCCGTGAACTTATGAGGAAATGACATGAAGTTTCTATCTCAAGTATTGAGATTCATTTAAAGCTCTTGGCGATGACCCAGGTCATTTGGAAAGAGGGTTTAATTTAAAATGAGATTAATGGTCTCATGTTAAGCCAATGTTGCATGATTTAAATAGACCTCAAAGAAACGAATAAGCTCGGGAATCAGAGAAGAGAATAAAACATGTATGGGACATTCTTGGATCACGAGAACAGGCTTTGTCTGATAAAAAGATAACGCACAAGACAATAAATTACAATGAGAAAGACAAAATTTAAATGTCTGGGTAGGTTTCTTCATTTCCGTTTTTTAAATTTTATACAGTTCATTATATATATATATTATATTTATTATATATTATATATATTATAGCCCATTACTTTGCAGTCACGTTTCTTTCTTTTTGTCGTTATATGATATGCAACGCTTCCACTTTCTGCAAACAAAACTGTTCAGATGCACCAGATATAAATTAGGCCTACAAGAAGAAGGTTTTGGCTGAATAGCTAGTGAAATTTCATTGTTTCCTTACACAGTGGTATCATATGACTTGTAATGTAGCGCACAGAGTTGTGTGTATTACATTTATGACAGTTTTATGGTACTTTTGGTCCTTTTGGATCTCGTCATCCATTCAACTGCGTTATGTGGGGGAAAAAATGATCTGTAAACATCTCCTTCTCAAAGACACCAGTGAGTAAACGTTATTTTTCCTTTTAAATACCAGCTAACCCTTTCATTGTTTGTATGTAATTGTTCAGCTTTTATGTAGAGACTTCCAAGTTGTTTGTAATATGTTCTAGAAGGTCCTTCTGTGACTGTAGGCCATGTGCACAATATAAGAACAACCTATGGAGTTCCAGCACATATACTGATATTCTGGCATATCCGTGAATAGAAGAAGACATCCAAGCTTTATTACTTCTTAAAGCATTTACATTTCATGACCTGACATTGTCAAACCACTATAAAGCTGTTTTGATGTGCAGTTAAGCTGACAGGAAGATGACAATGTCCAAACTGTAATGAGTTTATCTGCTCAGAAGAAAATATACAATATGAGGACAGTTACGTACAGAAGGATGGATAATACAGCAGAAAAAAATAACTCAGTTGCCTTAAAAGCAATAATGGTTTTCTATCATGATGCTGACCTTTTTTTTCTTTTTAATACTGCAGTGATATTTTCTATCCTCCATCCTTGACTCTCACATAAGCAGGGGCATATGTAGGGAAGGCATTGCAAACTCCAATCGGATTGGCATCAAATAACTGAGATGAAAAAAACTAAGGTAAATGAGACTTTTTCTTTCACAATTCTATATATATATATATATATATTTTTTTTTTTTAAGTTTAGTTAACATCTCCCATCTGAATGTCTTTCTCATTTTATTTCTCACAATTTTGAGTTTGCATCTTGCAATTCTGAGCAAAAAAATTCAGAATCATAGTAAATAATAAGCCTATTGGTATATTACTTAAATGTATTTATTGATTTAAAATGACAATTAATTAGTTTTGGGGGGATGTACTGGATCCTTAAATAATCCTTAATGAGTCTTTTAATCACATCTAATGATTCTGGTTTCAGATTTTTTGTTATATGAACTTTTGCTACACTTAATGTCATTGAACTGGGTGTGTTCTGTAAATCATGATAAAAAATTATGATGATCTTTTTTTCTTTTTGCTCCAAATAATAATAATAATAATAATAATAATAATTATTATTATTATTATTATTATTATAAAAATAAACAGGAGACATTCTAATGTATGGAGAAAATAAGTAAAGCTAAACGAAGCTTTTATTGTTATGATGCTTGAAAACACCTTCTCATTTTTGACCTATAAACACTCAAAACTTCATTGTCTGTGTACTTTTAAGTGGGTATGCAGTAGTTAAGTAAAGATATCAGTTTTCTCTAAACACTAGATCTGGCAGTTTGTGAGCCATGAGTGAGTCATGTCATCTTGTTTTGACGATGAAAGAAAACAACACATCTTTGTGGTGCGGCTGACACAGAAGAGTGTTCGCAGCCTGCACTACGGTGATGTGGGGAGAGAAGGAAAAGACGAATTGTTAAATAAAGTCATTATTTTTATTCATAAAAGTATTCTCGTCGCTTTATAATGTTATGGTTGAACCACTGATGGCAGATGGACTATTCTGACGATGGTTTTCATACAGTACTTCTCTGGACTTTACATTTACATTACATTTACATTTATTCATTTAGCAGACGCTTTTATCTAAAGCGACTTACAAATGAGGACTCAGGAGTAAATCAAAAACAACAAAAAGAGCAATGATATACTTTGACAGTATTTTTTTCTTGGCAGTCTATGGGACAGTCACAAGCCTTCTGGTTTTCATCCAAAATATCTTAAATTGTGTTTCGAAGATGAACGAAGCTATTACGGATTTTTACTAAATTTATTTTCATTTTGGTTTGTGGTCTCCCTTTAATATTTTGAACAAGAGTTCAAATCCTCATGCTTCTTATTTTTATATGTCATTAATAAATTATATTTATAATTATAAAATAGCTAATGGTGAAAGTGAGTGCATGCTTAAAATGTTCATTTGTGTGACTGACAGCTTTTCTGTTGTGCAATGCTGTGCAGTTGCTAAGGCATTCTAAGTGGTTTTCAGTATATATTGTTCTGAGTCATTTGCTAGGCAATTCCCTTCTGGCCAATGTTTTACAATATAATAGTGTCTAGATTTGTCTTAAGTAACTTTTTTTTCTGTTCTAATATTCCACCAAAACTAGGAAAGAAAGTGAATGGATGTGAGCAGAATCTGTGAGCTGTTATGGCACTGGCTTGTAAAAAACAAACAAACAAAAAACAAGAGTGGCATATATTCTCAAAATATATATATAAAATAATATTACTGGCAAGTCCTCAGAGGCTCAGCTATAACTGCCCTCCCCTTCAGCTACTGTTCCCCCTCATCAGCATCAGAGACTGCCAGCCCGCTTCAATCCTGAGGGGGAGACGCTGTCTCTGGGGAGACCTGCCTGGATGGCACAGCCTAATTGGGGCCCGAGGATGAGGGGGCCGCTGTAACTGCCCTGTCAGAGGAACTGGGGACCGCTATGGCTACCACACGTAGATAAAGGTCAGTGATTGAAAAGAGAGAAGAACCACAGTGAGACAACAAGGCTAGAAGAGAGTAGATGAGATTAAGAAGCTACAAACATCTAAAGGCTATACACGTTTTTTTTTTTTTATTAACTTTGATCTTTGAAGATTAAGCACAAGCATTTTCAATTCTGAAACACTGACAGAGTGCAAAAAAAATTAAAAGATAACAAAACAATAAATTTAAAAATCAGCATTTTTTTCGTATCTCTGTCCCCTTAGGTCACAAAATAGCCAGTCAAATGGGAGGGTTTGTAAATTAAAAATATGTAAATTAAAAGACTGGATTTGTATTCCAGCTTTATTTGTGTTCCTCTGAGACTTTTCCTTCAAATATGACCATTATACTGTTTTAAAAGGATTACGGCTATCAAAAAGCATACTCAATTGAGACAGTCAGTAGTTATAATGAAAACGGCACCTTCAAATGGAAGTCATTTCAATTCAAAAGCAAGAAGGAGTGATTTTTAAATGAAGGAACCCGAGTTAATGAAGAAATGTGGAGGCAGCGTTCGGCTGCTGAATTAGGAAGAAAGCAAAACAAGATGGGATTTACAGAACTTGAGAATACAAGGCTGATTTCCAAATACAGCAATTTTGTGCCGTGCACAGAAATCAAATTATAACACTGCTTTGATTTTCATATTTGCGGTGTGATGTTTCTTGTTTCCTGTGTGGTCCATTTGGTCATGCATTAAGGTAATTGTGAGGTTTGTCTGAGCTTATTTTAGCTGCAGATTTGTTCTGTGTTTGTTCTGTCCTTTCTGGTTCTTAGATCTGTGAGGAACAGTGAGGTTTTTCCCCACACTGTGGGTTTTGGCACCGTATCAATCCTGCCTCAGCATTTCAGCATGTTGAAACCGCTGCTTACACGGCCTTTGCTGTCTATGATAGGGAGTCAACAGTGACAAATAGGAACGTTTGACATTACCCTTGACCAAGGACTAGAAAACCCAGGAAAACACACACACACACACACACAACAAAGTGCTCTCTGAAACCTGTGCAATGTGCTGATTTCACTCTGCTCTCATTTCCTCTATTCTCTCTCCAATTTCTGGTTTTGAATATCACTGTCCAATATTTATGAAGACAGGAAGAAGGGTGACAGCCTTGTTAGACTGCAAAATTAAATTGACTCTTTCTCAAAATGTAGTTTTTTTTGTGGCAACTAGGACTGTGAATCTTTGGGTAGACAATGATTCGAATAGATTCATGATTCATATGTTTTTGATTTGATTCATTGAATGATTTTTGCAAATTTAGAACGATTAAATTCGAATCGATTCACAATTAAATTTGATTCGAATTTAATCATTCTAAATGCATGTGTTGTGAGGATTTGCAGTGCGTTTCGTTATATGCATGTGTTGTGATGATTTGCAGTGCGTTTCGTTATATGCATGTGTTGTGATGATTTGCAGCGCGTTTTGCTATTATGCATGTGTTGTGATGATTTGCAGCGCGTTTCGCTATGTGCATGTGTTGTGATGATTTGCAGCGCGTTTCGCTATTATGCATGTGTAGTGATGATTTGCAGCGCGTTTCGTTATATGCATGTGTTGTGAGGATTTGCAGCGCGTTTCGTTATATGCATGTGTTGTGATGATTTGCAGCGTGTTTCGTTATATGCATGTGTTGCGATGATTTGCAGCGCGTTTCGTTATATGCATGTGTTGCGATAATTTGCAGCGCGTTTTGTTATATGCATGTGTTGTGATGATTTGCAGCGTGTTTCGTTATATGCATGTGTTGTGATGATTTGCAGCGCGTTTCGTTATATGCATGTGTTTTGAGGATTTGCAGCACTTGTCAAACTGATGAAGATGTTTTTTTTTTTAATTTGCTGGTGTTTTTTCAATTTGCATGTGTTTTCTTAAATTGCAGCGCGTTGAGCTATCTCGGCCACTGTAAAAACGCACCCGTTGTCTGTTTCTGTATCAACATACAGTACTTTCAGGCATCTGATTATCAGATAAACCTTGCACTCTTATTTCAAGGTCGTTGTTGATGCTGTGGTTATTTTAACAATTTCCTTTGTACATTCAGTTAATCAGCATTGTTAAAACACATTTATCATTCAGTGGAACTGTGCGTATGATTTAGACACTTACATTTCTGCTCCGTCCTTGCAATAAATATAGGCTACGCAGCTTTCAACTGCTCAGGTAACGCCATCGGTAAGATGCAGAGAGCCATTAACAAACTATACAGAAAAGTAAAACTACTTAACTTTAGTATTACTGGCCACAAGTCCTAAGGAGAAATCACACATCAGCTGCATCAGAGACGAACGGAGCGTGAGCACAATCCTGTGACAGTCTCGGGCGGTAACAGTGGAGCACGTGAAGGATAGATTCACAAAGATTCACTGTTCAAGGTCTCCATTATTTCATGCGTGTAGTAAATTAATGTGTATATATTTTGAACATTGAATCGCTATAGAAATAACGATTCATTCAATTGCGTTTTTAATCTATTACAATCCACGATCAGCGATTCAAAAATCATGTTTTAAGATCGATGCATATGCATCGTCAGAGTTTGTAATCGATGCATCGATAAAACAAGTGAATCGTTACAGCCCTAGTGGCAACAGATATTTTCTTTGTTATTGTGATGTACATATGAGTATAACAGATTATTGAGAAAAAAAATGTAGGTTGGGGCCTTGGTAATGTGCATTGGTTGTTGATAGTTTGCTGCCATTGCACGAAAAGTAGAGGCAGATGAAAGTGTTACTTACACTCTCTCTGAAAGTTTGCATCAAACTGTCCTGTTTAAATCAAATCTGCACTAAAGCAATCAATTAGTGTTTCACTGATGCAGTCTGGAGTTTTTTTTTACAAATGTTAACCTGTGTTTACACCAGACGCAAGTGGTATGATAGGACTAAAGACAACAGAACCCCTAATAATCAGTGATTCTGTCTTCACTGGATGTGGCACAGGCACAGACACAACAAACCCCCTGACAGTAAACTGATGTCCTGTTCTATTTCTGACATACTCCGAGCACTCGCTGCACAAGAAATGAAAGCGAATGGATTCATGACATGACACAACAACACTTGTGTCCATTGTAGATACGGTCTTAGGATCACAAGGAAGGCGATTCAAAGACTTTTTGCTGATGGAGTAATCCTATGTTGACATCTCTCTAGTATTTCCACTCCTCCTGCTACATGCACAAATCAGTGAGTTGGGCTAAAGAGGCAGTGATGTGGAAGCAGGTGTTGATCATCTGCAGAGGCAGTCTTTCATCACACTACGACGTCATAATGTGACAAATTCCAAAACGAGTCATTGTGGCAGCTTGGTTTCAGTAAAAGCTGCTTTTGATCTAACAAGGAAGATTTGAGTTCTAAAACATACAGGATGTTTTTAAAGTACATTGAGCTGTTATATGTTAAAAGATCAAGGGACATTTTATTTCTCAGTTCATGACCCCTTTAACTATGGCTCTACATCTCGGTGTTTTTGGCTTGAAACTGCGATGCACAGACTTGTCAGTGTATGACAAAGTACCATGAGAGCTATCAAGAGCAGATGCTTTGAATCATTCTCGTGCTACTTTACACACACCGATCGATCTTGTATGTCACACTGCTTCAAGTCAAAAACACCTTTTGTATTTGGTACAATGTGGTCTAGAAATATAATCTGATTCATTGACATGCACTGTCAGATATGTATATTTTTTACTTACTAGATTGTTTGATATCATGAATTATCTCCCAGAGCATTTTTTGGACCATTGTTATATATTGGTCAGACATTTGCAAGCCAATTTTTATTTTTATATGTCAGAGTGTTGTTGTGTAATTAAATGTTTTAGCGTATTCATGTGGAATATGTGTCACCTGTTGGTAAGAAGTCATAAGCAGCTGTGTTCTGTTCTAAGTAATTCTACATCAGACTTGTTAACCACCTAGAATCATCACCAAAATGCCATAATAATTAAATTGTATATTTTGCCCCGTAACTGCTTCTTGCAGCTTTACAATAATGACCATCTGACCTTACCTTTTCCTCATACGGTTTTTAATAATCTAAATATATAGGTAATAGTTCATTACACTATTTAAAAGGTGTTTAAAAAGATGGTATATCAGCATAAAATTCAATTAACATTGTTTACTGGTGTGTGTTTATTGGCTATTGGTTTTTAGAGCTAAATATTGTATTTATTGTATTGTATTTTAGAGCTAATTATTATTGTAATAACTGTATTTATTAGGAGGAATAGCTTGTAAATAAAACTTGGCCTTGCAATGTGATGCAGAAAAATGTGCATTTATACTAGAGACTAAATAAAATGTTGCCTTATTCAGTCATCTCTAAATAAGAGATAACCATATCATGCTAATTACCAACCACAACAAATCCTCATTATTATTCCACGCATGTTATGTTTTGCGAAGCGATGAACTGGCGCATCTGACATCTCCATCATTATTTTTGACTGACTCTCATTTCATCACCTTTAGTGTTCATGTGGTCGAGAAAATGCGCTAGCATGTAAAAAGTCTTGCCGTCAGCAGTCCCTGCTCTTTTGAGAGCCTCTCTTTAGCTCCGAAGGGTGTCCAGGATAATGTTGTACACCAAGACTGGCTCCGAGCAAACACAGAGTGTGCTGCATGCAGAGACAAACGCCGACTACAGCATCTCAAAATGAGTTCACACCCTCAATTTCATACCCGCTATTCAGTTCTTCATGAGAAGTGATATGCTGAACAATTACATATTGTCGTGTTGTGTCTTGTTGCTGTGGCCAGATTGTGGGAGTATTACAGGGATGTTGTTGCTAATATCCATATGCAAAGAACCACGGATGACTCTAAATAGACAAAAATGCTAATTGCACCAACTTTAAAATAACCTAGATTTATTTTACCTGAGCTGTACGGCACATTATCAGCTGTACTGTTATTGTCTTCACTGATGAAGAAAGTCATGATGGGGAAAACAATTGCAGAGTGCTGACAACACTGTGAATTTGATTCACTATAAGATTGAATGTAAGCACATAGATAAGCTATTCTCTCCCAGGAATTTGGTATGTCTCTGTGGCTTTAAATGGATTTACTCCAATGTTTCCCACACATAGAATTTACTTTGCTGGGTTGCACAGGTATATTAACGACAGCCCAAGTAGAGGAGAAACATATATTTTTTAATTATATTCATTCTCTCATACTTTTTTATTATTAAAAGTTCCCCCTCGCCCTACAAGTTAGGTATCTGCTCGTTCTGTGTGCGCAAGAACTGTTTACTCCTACTGCCATTCCCCATGTGATAATAATTTTAAGACATCTTTTATTTACGGGATGGAAATACATAAATCGCAATACAGCCTATTATTTATTTCACTTCAAAAAACGTAACTTCAGAAACCACCCTTAGTATATTTCAAACGTGGGAAGCACTGCACAGTAATGAAATGAAATGTCATGAATGAATATATATAAGCATTTTTACATAATTGTAGCATTTTTTATACTGACTTTCATTTAAAATAAATGTCAATTAAAAAAACTAAAAATAAAATAAATAGTCCATAACTGTACTGATATCTCAATGTAAAAAAAAATCTAGCAGTACTAACAGTAGTACATTACATTTATGATTAAAATTTTTATTTTATTTTATTATTTTATTTTATTGTATTAATTTTTGCTTTCAGAGTTCAGAAATCTACAACTTATCCTGATATATATATATATATATATATATATATATATATATATATATATATATATATATATGGAGAGAGAGAGAGAGAGAGAGAGAAAGAGAGAGAGATAAATCAGGTTAATAGGGATTAATTTTGTGGGTTAATATTCCCCCCAGTTAGCTCAATGCTTAATAAGTGTTCCAATATACCTTGATTCACCCCTTTATTCTTTTCTTCTTTAAATTTTTGATTTATCCCAATTTTATCCCATCCAAGTGAACACACACACACACACACACACACACGAAAGGTGAACACACCCGGAGCAGTCTTTCTTTTAACTTTTGGGATAAAGTGTATCATGGGCTTCGAGATCCTCCTAAATACTAGACTATTATTTCAAAGTTTGAGTCACAAAAAAACCCCAAAGAGTTGCAGGTCTTGAAAGAAAACACTCCCCGGTCTTGTCTATACAATCAGTCTCGTTGTGTTTCTTGCCTGAAGGCGAGCATGAGATGGAGAGTGAGAGAGATGCCTTCTAGCAGAGCATAAAAACGGCTCCCTTCCCTCCAGGGCCCAACCCTCAGATTCCCTTTAAAGAGGTCAGAGGTCATTGTCAGACTCAGCTCAAGGCTTTTTGTAATGCCTTCACATGATCTGACGTCTTTTGCAGTTTGATATGTGTCTGTCAAACCAACTTGTTCAGTATGAACGCTTAAAGATGTATAGATCTGAGTAATGTCTGAAATGAGCCTTTTCAACTTGACAGTTACATGAATTCTAGAGGCTATGATTACCTCTATGCTGAAAGTATCAAAACAATTTGACATCTAAGCATAACAGAATCATGTATTAAGTTATGTGAGAAGTATCTGAGACTATACACAGTCAGAAAAAATGCTTCTCTATGGCTGTTGTAACCCTGTTTAGCCTTTATCTTTGGATTTGATTTTGGAGCTTTCTGTAAAGTCGTGGTTATGTTTGGACATCATTTCCTAGCATTCTGTTTATCTTCAGTTGTCTTTGGACATCATTTCAGAGCATTTCATAAAGCCTTGGCTATCTCCGGACCTTGTTATGGAAGATAGTGTGTCTTTGGACCTCATATTGGCACATTCTGGAAAGCCATGATTATTTACATATCAATCACATTGTCCATTAAATGAATCATGATTACTAGTACTAATAATATTTTAAGAATAGTATTTTTCATATTAAACATGAAAAGCATTTATTATTTTTATATTTAATATTTTAATATGTGTATATATAATATTATTCTTTTTATGATTTTATATTAAATGTGTATATTTTAATTTGATTGGTGACTGACTAGGTCACTAGCCACCAAATTTACAATATTTAATCATCTGATAATAATATTAATTTTATTATAATACATTTTTATTTCAATTAAAATAATTTATATAAATACAAATTAATAGTATATATATATACAGTATGTATATTCCACTAAAGCATGTTTTAAATTAAGATAATTTGACATGTTATAGGAAGCATGTTAGTATCCAACAGCTTTAGGAGGTGCCTTCATGCACAAAATGAAGCATGTTTCAATGCCACCAATGGATATTATACCTGTATAATGCTGAGACAATATGTACATAGGCTGTATATTGGGGCAAATGTGAGCTACCATACAATATATAAGCTATACTGTTCAATGGATCTCAGATGGGGAGGAAAAGAAGAGATTTATGATACACAGCAATCTATTATGGAGCTGAACATAACGGCACAATCTAAGGGAGGAAATGGGCTGGAAATTCTGTTCTTCATGCTGCAGTGATTCATCCTTCTGAGGGAACCTCCACATCATCGGCCTAAACTGATCTGAAATCAGGAAGATAAATGGTGATATTGTGACTCCTCCATTGTAAATTGGACTTTTGAGATCACTTTGAGCTGGTCAGTAAAGGAAATGAGTGACATACTGTAGCCCATGAAACCTGTCATGCAATATTTTAGAACAAAATTACAGCAGATGACAAGGAATTAACACAGATTTACTCATTTGACATATGTTTTGTAAAAGCTTTTCCCTCCAGAGATAGCCTGGATATTTTTTTTACCTTAATGAAAATGATTAAATAATACAAGATGGGCATGTTTCGCCTAACCATGAATAACCTGATTTCCCTGAATGACCTTTTGGGCTTTTTCATACATTAGTTTCACCCGTTTTTTCCCCTTATGTGTCTCATTTCCCTTTTTGCTCCCGGCTGCCTCTCTTTCTCTCCTTCTGTCTATTTTCCCTCCGTTGAGAGCTGTGCACTGACACAGTTCAGCCCAGGGGTGCAGTGGGGTCTGAATCACTCCTCTGTAGCTCACCCTGGTCAAGGTTGCACTGAAAAGCTACTGTCTGCATTCCCATAATCCTAACTGAGCAGGTTGCCAGGAGTAATTTCCATTGCTCTTTCTGAGCTCTACTCCTAGTGTTCCTTACTAAAACAATGACCTCTTTGTAGTCAGGGTGGTTCATGATTGCAGACTTGAACCTAGAAATTTGATTCCTGAGAAAGACGCTTAACCTCAGATTACTGCAGGAGTCTAAACCTGTATTAACTGTGTAGAGTTGCTTGGGACGAAAGGAATAGGACATCCAAAACTTAGCTGAAAATGTACTCACCCCCAGGCCATCCAAGATGTAAAGGAGTTTCTTCATCGAATCATATTTTGGAGAGTTTTAGCTTTACATACCTTGCTTACCAATGGATCCTCTGTTTGAATCAAAACATCACAGTATTCAACTTATCTTTAGTCCATTACTTAATGTCTTGTAAAATGAGAAGCTACGTGTTTGTACGAAAAAATCCATCAAGGGTTTTAAACTTTAAACCGACCAAAATACCAGTTGTGTTTAGAGCTGTTTTCACTTGTAAACAGTGACAGTGCATATTTCTCACCTGATTCAGATGAGCTGAATTTTTCCCCTGGAGTAAGCAATATTATGGATACAGGACTTGTATTTTAGCCAGAAGCAACCGTTTGAAGTTACAAATCTTTTTAGCTTTATCAGCTGTTTGGACTCTCGTTCTGACGGCACCCATTCAGTGCAGAAGAACCATTGGTGAGCAAGTGGTGTAATTCTAAATTTCGCCAAATCTAATCTGATTTATATATAAAAAAATATAAAAAAACGTATCTACTTCTTGGATGGTCTGAGGGTAATCAAACTTTTAGCTAGTTTCCATTTTTGGGTGAACTATTTCTTTGGCGAGTACCATGCAAGAATTATATATTGTAGACTTTTACAGAAGAATTTGTCAGGGTGTATTCAGGGGGACAGCAGTGTTCTTCCTGATGTTCTTTTACTCCCAAACTGCTGTATTGAGGCTTAGTCACAGAGATACTGTGTAATAGCACATAAGAGATAATGGCACCAATGCCATCAGACCATGACCCAGTGAGAAGTATAAAAAATTATTAAAGAATAGTTCATTCACCCAAAAGCGAAAAATCTGTCATCAGTTGCTGTTGAACTCCAAACATTGTCTTGCACTTTTTTTTGTGCATGTTCATATATGTTGCGCATGTTCATATATGAATGGTCAGATTTGACATCAGTGATATCAGAAGACATCAGTTCTCACATTTCGTGATCATGTGTCATGACATTTAGAAAGATGCAAACATGAATGTGGTTTGAAAGCTGCGATGGAAGACATACATTAATGGTGCTTTTCGGGGGTTTGTTTTTGGGTGTTGATTTTTATTAACAGTGTAAAATTATTTTCTGTAAAAAAAAAATACAATCAGTTTAATACCTTTGCTGAAAAAAGTATTTATTCAAAAACTTATTGACCTCAAACTTTTGATTGGTAGTGTAATTTAATGCAGTATTATTTTGTATGAACTATGCTTACAATGGTAAATGTTTGTAATGTACTTTGTCCTCCTCTTTATTAAATAATTTCAAATTCTCAGAACAACCATAATGTAATTGTATTTGCCTTTTAAGATTTTCTCAGTGTTTGTTTTAAAATGTGTTTTTAATGCAGTTCACTTTAGAGCACCTCAAGAATCCAGTTTATTTACCGTTTTTAAGATTTTTTGTTTCTTGTTTCCTCCTATAGCTCATAACATCTTACTTTCTAAAATGTCTCTCCCACAAGCATTGGCATAGTCCCTTTAGAAGGTCTTGTGCCAAATTTGACTTTTTGAGGTTCCCACGTGTGGCTCCTCACATCAGAGCTGTTCACACCTCCTCTCGCTTCTCTGTCTCCTCTGGGGGTTTACAGCTGCTGCTCTTGAACACATTAGGTGGTGAGGTCTTCATCGCAAAACCCAGCGGATGGCATTAAAAGAAATGTTGAGAGGTTTTTAGAAAGGCTGGATTGAATCCAGACCAGCTTTCAGGAGGCAGTTCAGGTCACATCCAGCGAGGCTCGACTAAACTGGGGTAAAAGAGTTCAAGGGAACATTATAGCCACATTAATGTTATTCTTTATGTTTCTAAACACAAGCTCTAAGCCATGTGAAATTTTGTGTAACCATGATTTTTACAATGCTTACAGGCTGTCATAAGGCTTATTGCTTCTATAAAACAACAATATACTCTTAAAAAAATAAAATAAAGAACCTTTAACATCCATGGAACCTTTCCATTATTAAAATGTTCTGCATACTTAAAGTGGTTCTTTAAGAACTGTTCACAGAAAGGATCTTTGGGGAACCAAAAAATGCTTCTTCTATGGTATTCAATGTGAATTGAATTTTTATTTTTAAGGGGTCATATGACGTTACTAAAAGAACATTATTTTGTGTATTTGGGGTAATACAATGTGTTGTGATAGGCCAAATTCATCAAGCAGGTGACAGAAATGTTTCACCCTCCTTACCATATTATGATGCCGTGTCCCACAGTGTTGCCAAGTCCGCGGTTTTCCCGCAGAATTGGGCTACTTTATCACTATTGCCACGGGTTGTTTTTCATGTCAGTGGGTTGAAGCAACCCCAATAACGTGATATTTAGCCACTAAAATACAAATTTTACCAGGGGCACCCTCTACTATCCCACAGAACATAATTTTCACAAAACGTGATTGGGCTAGTTTTGAGTAGTAATTTGGGTGGGTTTTGTTGTGGAAAACTGGCAAATCTGGTCTCTCGGCATGACGTTGCAAAACCAATAAAACCCATTACAAACGAAGCATTTGTTGCATCCAGTGGGGACATAATTACTGATTATAATGACTAATGGTGCGTTTACACCAGATGCAAATGAAGCATTAAGCGTGAGTGATTTAAATGTTAAGTCAATGCAAAGATGCGAATAGCCATCCTGTGGTGAGTGTGGCAGCGCAAATGACGTGACGCATATTGAGTGTTTCGGGCGTTTTGATGCGTGTAACACGTGATTCGCGCGCGTTGAAAAATCAGAATCAGGAGCTTGCTCAAGTAGTGATGTGATGACAACGTAGCAAGGAGAGGCAAAATCTGAAACAACAATGGAGGAATTATATTTTATGTGTATTCTGGTTAGTATTGATTTATTCTTATTTTGTTTTATTTATTTATTTGTATTTGTTTCAAAGTGCTTGTGATCTGTACAGTCGTGGGGATGCTTGTGCATATCAGTTTTATTTTATTTTGGAAACAGTAGAACTCTTACACTGATTGGAACTAGGCTGGATAATGAAGTTTCTGAAAATACATTGTGAAGACATTAAAATCATAGCTCCAGGTAAATTCATTCCGAAATCGAAAAAACATTAATAGCCACAGAGTTTCAGAGTTAAGTTTAATCAACCACAACTCCAAGTGTTCAATATCCGCATTGAAGTGGAAACACTTTCCGTCAGTCACCACATTAACACCTATTTTTGCTGAAAGGTTGCTGTCGTGTCTAGCACACATCAGCTGGAAAGACATTCATGTATCCTATGCAGCGTAAAGACAGGGATGGCCATTTCACGACCCCACTAACCCCGTGAAACTGATCTTCGAGTGGTCGTTCGCTCTGAAGGACTCTTCATTTACAGGAGTTGCTGTGATAACCTCTGTTTTTTTCTCCTGTAGATTGGTTATTGATTTCTATTTTTTTTCTGCCTTTACTGCTCACTGACCAATTTTGTGCGGCCCTCTCGCGTACTAACCGTACACGTCTGGTTTCGACTGCTATCCCGTTGCATGAAATATACTAAAAATAATGCGATGTGTCATCGGTTTGGCCCTCTGCTCATAAATAACAATCATTTCAGAAGTCAGCCCATTGAGCTCTGTAAAGCAATATTTTCTGAAGCATTTATTTCCCGTTTTCTCTGGACTGCTCTCATTTATCAAGAGAGGCCCAGGTAGCAGCCGCTTTCTCCATACACGCAGACGGGTGATATTCCACTCTCAGAAATTGCTGTCCTCTCAACATTGGCCCAACATAAAAAAATAGAAAAGTGAAATGTTCTCATGCCGGTCAGGTGTGAAGCAAGTGAAACTAAAGGCTGCTGCTTTGTTTTGGGGAGGGTCCTGTGGGGGAGCAGTGTCTCAGTATTCTGAACCCATGTGTGACCGCGCTTGTTCATCTGGGAGTTACAGTGACACCTTATGTGCCTCTGTGAATAAATACAACACAAAGTCAAGATCTGTGACTATTGAATCTGACAGAGTTCTGTCTGTCTGTGACTTTTTGCTCTTTCTTGATTATTTATTGTACTGATCATTTCCTTCCTTTTTCTTGATTCTTTCTTAATTCTATTGCTATCTTTCATTCCTTCGCTTCATTTATTCATTTATTATTTTCTCAGTCTTTCACTCTTTCTTTATTCTCTGTCCTCATTATTTTGCTTTTGCGTGATTCATTTTTCCTTTATTCTTTCGCTCTTCATCCTTTTTCCTCATTCTTTCGCCCTTCATTTTTTCCCCTAATTATGTTCATTCATGATTCATTCTTTATTTGCCTCTTTCATGATTCTTTGCTTCATTCATTCGCTCTTTTACTCTTTCATGATTCTTTCACTCTTTTGCTCTTTGACTCTTTCATGATTCTTTCTTTCATTCTTTTGCTCTTTGACTCTTTCATGATTCTTTCTTTCATTCTTTTGCTGTTTTTATGAATCTTTTTTGGACTTTCTTGATTATGTGTCATTCTTTTTTTTGTATTCCACTCTTTCTCTATTCTTTATTTATCTTGATTCTTTCTTCTGATTTTTGTTTTGCCTTTTTCTTTTGGTCTTTCTTTCACGCTTTTCTGGTGCTCTTTTTGCTCTTTTCATTCTTTAGACTTTCAGTTTTTGCTCCTTTCCTTCCTGATGCTCCTTAAAAACAAAACAAACAAACAACAATGCAAAAAGGAACTGAAGGAAAATTCAATTTCATCATGCTGTGTTTTATCTTGTGGGACAAACTGTGACCTTTTCCACTCATAATATGGGCTTAAAATAATAAGGCATGTTGGGACGGATATGAAAACAGACACATTATTGTATGATTATATTATGCTTCTAACTCTCAGTCACTGGCCAGACATCAGGTCATCTGTGAGATGACAATCAGTTGACATCAGGAGTCAGTTTTGATATTTACCATGAAAAATTCAATTTAAAACAGAATCACAAATGACAGCTTCCATCTTCTATCTACATTATCTTTTTTGGTAATTGCACAGATTATTAATTTAGCAGGTGCTTTTATCCAAAATGATGAATAAAAGCAATCTTTGAGACTGGTGCTAACATAATTAACAATGCAGAGGATTTTTTTAAAAAACAACATATTTCTTGTAATTGTAACAAACTCATAATGGCTGGCTAATGTTTTCTGAATACCTGCAGTACAAGCTATATAATCTTTAAAAATGATGTGGAGTTGTGGCATACATGGAGTCCATAATAGATGAGCTCAATATTCTCTGTAAATACCAGCGTAAAGTAATAGAGAAGTCGTAGCAGAAGAATTATTGTTAAGTGTTGAGCCTCACAATAAGCTTTATGTGGTTTTGTGATAGCACAGATATTGAAGTTGAAGTAGGGCATTCAGATACAGTACCACAGTTAGAAACGTCCCCTGGTAAATCCTCTCACATCTCTGTTTGACACACAGTGGGAGCCCACAACAACAACATGAGCCTTGGCATGCTAATTAACTGCTGAATGCACCGTCTAATTGGCTGCTCAATAAAACATGAGGAAGGCTCTTAACGAGTCGGAACGATCATTAGTAAGAAGTTGATTACATTGTGTTGATTAATACAATTACTAATGACCAGCAGAGTATAGAGAGCTTCAGACAGAACACAGTGTGGGAACAAACACTCACACTAGACTGTGTGTATTCATATGTGTGTGTGTGCAGTTAGTTATACAATGATTTTTGTGTTGTCTGCTTTTTAAAGGAATTTCTGTAGGTCATTTTTGAATTTCTGAGACAAGTAGTCCTTTGGCAATTCAACACAATTATTAACTGACTTATTGTAAGACTTTAAACTTTGTGATATGTAATGGGTTGAAATATTTTTTCCTTAACCTTATACATCTTAACCAGACACGTTCAGGTGACAGTAAGTTCTCTGAATACACTCTAACACACAACGATCTTGTCTGGCATAACGTATGGCTGACAGATTGGCCTCGTTGTGCTGCTAAACTGCACTTTGCCACACGGCTGGCTGAGGGCCCTCACCTTTCATCTTTTCAGGCATCTTTAATTGGGAAAATAGAAGCTAGGCTATTTATGACTGTGTCCTTGACAGTACGATGGCACCTTGAAAAGCATGTCACACTGAAGTAGTTTTAATGGAGCTTAATCTATCGAAAGATGCTGTGTTTAGCCTGCTAGCACTGAACCATTCATAGCAAAGACGCTAGTCTCCTCATAATGAGGCTGTAGCTCTCAGCGGCAGTGCAGATAGAGGAAATATGGATATGCGTATCAATAATTCATGTTGTTGTCTAGTAGTATTGATTGCACTCTGTGGAGAGATGATTCCTCAAAACATGAAAGTCAACAAAGTTTCATTTAAAATTCAGAAAGGAGAGTCAGTGGAGAAATGAATTATAATTCTATCTTTGGCTTTTTTCATGGCTGAGGCGAGCTAATTTTGGGCTCTTTCAATGTTTCTTGACAGAACAAACTCCCTCATAAGTCCCTCAATTGTCCTTCTGAGTCTAACACTTTATGGACATAGACGAAGAATGTGATATTGTGTTCTGAAAAGAACAAGTCAATTGAAAAGCGATCCTAAAGCCATCAGCATTATGGTTTCTTTTAACTTCTAGAATATTTATAACCCTCTCAGCAATACGAAAAGTTGCATGGTGCATTTTGAAACCTTTATGAAGTCTTCAGTTTAGTGTAAACAAACTTATGGGTTGGTTTGAAATGATGGCTTGTACTTAGCTCATAAAAGACTCATAACTGCTTGCATGTGATGTATTAGTCATTTGCATTTGATATTTAACAATGTTATCTGGCATTCACCATGATTTAACTATACTGAACTGTATATCTGACCATTCTGACCCACAAAACTTTACTGCCATGTGATTTAACCTATTTCACAGATTTCTTAATGTATTACTTGACTCAGCATCGTTACTTATCAATGTTGGCCTTTTTGCAAATGTAATGTTTTGCAGGATGTGACACAGAATGACGGTACGATGTGTTAAATTTGAACTTTAATTACATTGCCCAAATGAGTGTAGTACTATATATGTAGTAGCCTAATGTGGTGGCATATGTGCTAAGTACAGTTTTGATATATACTTAAGTAGGTATTTCTATTATTATTATTAGTATTATTATTGTTTAAATGTGGATTAGCACATTACCATTATTTTTTTTTTTATGTTTCTGCTTTTCACATTTTCTTTTTTTTTTACTTTTTTATAAACTGTAAAATGCCTATATAGTTTTTATTTTAGCTTTAGTTATTTTAGTACATCAAATCAAACAAAATTAATATATTGCCTTGGTTTTAATGTTAGGTATCTATTATAACTCTGAAAAGCATGAACAGTACATATACTTCTGAGGCAACTAACAGAAGTTGCCATAACAGAAATAAAATGCACCTTAAAATATATTCAAATAGAAAACCATTATTTAACATTTTAATAATATTTTTAGTCTCAGTCCATCCCTGTCTCCAGGATACTCACTAAACCCCCCTTAGGGTGGTATCCATCCTTTGAGCAAATTGATCTCACATATTTTGGCTATTGATCAGGGTGTCCTGTGAGATTAGTCGTGTTACCCTCTCCCTAATTGGGACTTGCACTTTAAGTGGATCCCCGCGGAGGAGATTTAAAATTCCATTAACGCTGTTGACAGCCTCAGCTAGAGAAAGACGGCCAGGGTCTGTTCATTGTCCAAAAGCTTTTGAGGTAATTGATGATAAAAAATGAGCCTGTTGCAGCACGGTGATTGATAACCCTGACAGGCTAATTACACACTTGGTTTTTTTCCCATCCCTTGTCATTCTTATGAGAGACCCCAGACTAGACTTCTTCCACAGTGAAAGCTACAGATAAAAAGAGATCATAACATTCTCTCAGGTCACTAGACAAGAACTTAAATGGTCTGGATTGAGCTTATTGATTCATGCATGGCATCCTGATGGATGAACTAATCACAGCAGCTGTAGAACTCACATGGACGAGACACATCTGAGGTGACTTTCACGGTTCTTCAGGCTGTAGGCTCATCATCTGTCAGAAAAGTGAAGTTTAGTCAAATTATTAGAATTGGGAAGCGAGAAACTGTCCTTATTCAGAACTGGTTCCATAAAAAAAAAAAATGGAATGATTAAATATAGTTCTGTAATGATACATTTTATTTCATAGAAAAAAAAAAGAAAAAAAAAGGAATGCATGAAACTTATTTGGGGTATTTTTAATGTATTGTTAGTTATTGTATTGCATTTATGAGGGATAAAATAGATGGTAATTAATTGAGAGAATGTACGATGTTTGTGTATAGTGCTAAGCTTAAAACAAAATAGTGCATAAAATATTATCTTTGTTTTGAAAGATCTTTACATTTTCTAAAGTGTTGTTAAGCAGTTGTTCAGAAAGAGCAAAACCCTAGAAACAACTGAACACCTATTTTTAAGAGCCTGAAAGTCTATATTCCAATGGGCCCTCTGTCATTGACATTTCTAGTGCTTTTTTCATCTGCCAGATGGAAACAAGGCTTTTCCTCTAGAAAGGTACAGTAATAGCGCACCTCTCAAACTGACTGATTTGAGGTAGAATTTATGTAGGGCTGGGTTATATGACAAAACAAATTAAATTCCTTTTCCCCCTTTTTTCCCCCAGAACTTTTGACAGATTCAAGATAATAACGGTAATAATTATATGTTTTATACAGTATAGCGCCTTTCAAAAACCCAAGGACACTTTACATAAAGTTGATAGATAACATGAACACAAATACAAATAAACATGCAGTTACACAATCAAACAAATGAGCTGACAAATAAGATCTTATAGTTTACAAGATAAGTAACAAAAGCAAGCATGAAACTAAAACACGAGGCAGACAATCATTTAACAAAAAATATTGTAAATAAGTGAGTTTTGAGATCAGTTTTAAATGTCTGGAGTGAAAAGACAGCACAGAGGTTTTGAGGAAGTTTGTTTCAGATCTTAGGAGCTCATATGCTGTAGACCCTGCCACCCACACTAGATAGTCTGAGCATAGGTACTGCATGCAAATTAGATTTTTTTTTTGGTAAATATAAGGGCATAAGAAGCTGAATTTTGAATTAGCTGCAAACCATTAAGGGATTTATTGGGTTGGGCATATAACAGTGAGTTACAATAGTCTAGACATGAAGTTATAAAAGCATGAATAACAGTTTCAGCTTTTAGTGAGGGTCATATATGGACAATATTGATAGATGATGGAAAAAATGTGACTACAAAAGTTGGTTGATATGGGGTTCAAAGCATAGTGTAGAATCAAATAGTACACCAAGTTTACGTATAGAGGGGGAGGGATGAAAATTATTTTTTGTTAATAGTTGATTTTAATTGAGGAGTCAATATGAGAGGAGACAGGCTTTTGGGCCAACTAACAGAATCTCTGTTTTTGAGCCATCTGTACTTTAAGATCATGTAGGCAAGATGCTAAATAATAGGGAGGAAAAATCACCAGCATAACTGTGGAAATGAAGACCATGGTACTGGATGATCTAACTCAGAGGAAGCATAGATTAAAAACAGAAGCGGACCAAGAACAGACTCTTGAGGCACTCAACAGGAAAAAGATACAGAGTGAGATTTGTGTTCATCAATGCTTATGAACGGTTGCCTGTCTGAGAGATATGAACTTAGCTACTGCAGGACAGATAATTATTTCACTCAAAAAGTCAAGCAATTTCATATACAAAATGACTAAATGTATAACACATTCGTCATGTGAGCGGTTAATTGTAATGTTTCATAATGTTTTTTATTAAAAAACGTGATTCCTAGATTTAATAATATAAATAATCAAATCACAGCAGAAAAATACATTTCAATTAACTGATCAAATTGAGAAACAAATTTGTGTAACACAAATGTTGCGGGAAAGTTTTATGTTAGGATGTAAAGTATAAGAATAAACAATAGTAATTCTTGTAAGTAATAATCTTTTTAAGTTGCATTCTGAGTTGAGGGCTGCAAACTTCATGGGTATTTTAGCATAAGCAGATATCAGCCTAAAGGTGAAATCTCTGTAAATGTGCAAAAAGAATGAAAAGGCAGCTGGTGATCTGACATAACCTTGTATTCTTTTCTTTTCATTTCATTTATTTTTTTATTTTTAGCTCTCTAACACGTTCCATGCTGGAAGGACTGCAGCTGTCTCTCGTAACCCGCTGGCTGTACTGTCTTTCTGTTCTATGGCTCCAGTACGCAGTGGTGGACGAAGTACACAAATCAAGTACTTGAGTAAAAGTACAGATACGTATAGTAAAATATTACTCCAGTAAAAGTAAAAGTACTCCTTTTTCAATTTTACTCAAGTGAAAGTACAAAAGTACTAAATTTTTTATGTACTTAAGTAAAAAAGTACTGAAAGATAGATGTTTGCAATTTTATATAGGCTACTTAATTTAATGTTATATTAGCACATATTTTTTTATAATCCTACTGCTTAAAATACATGGGATTTTTTCCAAAATAACAACTATATGGAGTCAAGATATATTTTTGTTGTTGATATGGACTACGTTGATGAGAGTAATGTTCACTGTGAAGCTTACACTGTGATGTACCTGAGAGAAAACAGAGTTGACCCTCTGATTTTCACCAGTAAGAACAAAGTATTTTAAAGTTTGTTTTACAGAACATCAAAGTTACAGTACAGACCAAAAGTTTGGACACACCTTCTCATTCAAAGAGTTTTCTTTATTTTCATGACTGTGAAAATTGTAGAGTCACACTGAAGGCATCAAAACTATGAATTAACACATGTGGAATTATATATGGAATTACATAACAAAAAAGTGTGAAACAACTGAAAATATGTCATATTCTAGGTTCTTCAAAGTAGCCACCTTTTGCTTTGATTACTGCTTTGCACACTCTTGGCATTCTCTTGATGAGCTTCAAGAGGTATCACCTGAAATGGTCTTCCAACAGTCTTGAAGGAGTTCCCCGAGAGATGCCTTATTATCTGACATGATAATAAGGCCTGAAGTTAGGAAGAACATTAAGGAAAATATAATTATATTTTCATAATGATTTTTTCCTTCTCAAACCTTGTCTATGGTTTAAAAACTACCCTGGCCAAACGAGGTGCATCTCTTCCCACTTTAATAATTGCTATAGTTACCATGTTCTGAACATCACATCCTTTCTTTTCTACCCAGATGTAATCTATATATATATATATATATATATATATATATATATATATATATATATATATATATATATATATATATAGGGGGTTGAATAAAAATATTTGGACATTCTTTATAAAAATTACCTCAACTTAGCACCAACAAGCTTGTTAGCTAGACAGTTAGCATCAGCTAACAATATTTACTTATTTTCAGTACGGTTATGAATAAACATTCATGTCTGTCTACTCGTCTAGTTAATCCAAACAATATACATATGTATAACGTTACTGTCGATAAACAATATAAAAACAGACGTCACATAGGACATTTTAATACAACTGTTAACATTATGGCAGCGGGGAATTTGAACGTGCATGAGTTATTGTATTTAATCTGTGTTATTTAAAGTTTTTTTTTTTTTTTTTACCTAAAATTGATGTGTCTGCACTCGAGCATTTCAGTGGGCTTAAATAGATCACTCTTTACAACGGATTTAGTTCCCAAACAACTGACAATTTTGACCTAAATATGATTTTCAGTTACAATAATTAAACCAATATTTCGACATTAATAACTTACTTTTAGCAACATCAGACGGACGCGCGCTCACATGATCTCCCGGTTCTTACTTCTGTAGACTCGCACTAAACGGTTCATTTGAATCAGTGAGTGGTCGACTCCAGAACAGCTGCAATCGGATCATTCTAATTCGTAAACGAATCGTTTGGTGCGATTCGCGATCCGATTTAAAGGTTTCTTTTGAAAAGACTCAGTTCATTCATGATGAATCAGACACCGCTTCTGCGTCTCGGAGCACGTGATATATTATAGGGAGTAACGATATGTTTTATGAAATGTAGTGAAGTAAAAAGTACGATTTTATGCTTTGGAATGTAGTGAAGTAAAAGTAAAAGTTACTCAAAATAAAATTACTCAAGTAAAGTACAGATACTTGAAAAATGTACTTAAGTACAGTAACGAAGTAAAGCTACTCCGTTACTGTCCACCACTGCCAGTACGTGAGCTGTTGATTTGTTTTGTTGGTCGCTGTCTGTGGTCGTGAGTGCTCGCTTCAGTTGACCAGTGTGTGCACAGAGGCCTTGCCAACACAAATTCCTCTCTTCAACGTAGTAAAAGTGAATCATACCTTGTTTTCACCTCTGTAGGTATGGAGAGGATGGGAATTTTTGGTCCACACACAAACAGAGTCAGGCTGTCAAAGATAATATAAAATCATAATTGATCTAATTTATTTCTTAATAAATGTTCCTTGTGTTGTTATGCATGATTCATCATGTTGTAACTTATATTTGTTTATATATGTTTTTAATTTTTCAACAAAATTAAGGTTGGAATCATTGCATTTTTTAAACACCAGAACCAAATAATGATCATGATTTTTATTAAACATCTACTGGAATTCTAATAGAATGTTCAATGGACCTGTAATTAACTTCCTCAGGCTCTATCTTTGGTTAACATTACAGGCTAATAATTTTTCCACCTGATCTATCCCTTTGGATATAATTATGTTCCATCCATAGTTATTATAGTAAACTAATACCAAAACCATTAAAAAATTACTTGAAACTAAATAAAATGTTAACTAAAACATAAAATATAAAACAAAATAAATCTTATTTTATATTGGGTAGGTGATTAAGCAACATCTCTCATTTTCATTACTTTTAACTTGATGTCCTAAAATAACTAAAACTATTCCTGAAATAAAACTTGATAGAATATATATATATATATATATATATATATATATATATATATATATATATATATATATATAAACTTGACTAAAATAAAGTGACCAGAATACTCAACAAAATTACTAAAGCTTCAACTAAAATAAAAAGGAAAGTGGAAAATACAAATTCAAAATATTAAACAAAACATATTTCACAGTTATACTCTAATAACATTGGTCACATCATATAAATTAAAGTTTGATTTCCATTTCATGTTTTTTTCTTTTTCTTCTTCAAAAAAGGTTGAATTATTGAAATTATATCACTGCATTAGAGAAATACAGTATCTTGTTTAGAAATTGAGGTTAAACAAGCTGTAATTGTTGACAAACCGCAGGTAACATAAATCGACTTGATTTGATATTTCTGATGATAAAGTATTGGGAAATATTTTTGGTTACATTTTAAATTCTTTTATGAAAAAGATGTTTTTCTTCATCTGTGAATTGATTTATATAAAATTGTCTTATTTGATGAATATAGGATGAGGTTCATAGTTCTGTTTAAACTAGCTAAATTTAGAGCAATAAATAGTGTGTACTATACAGTGTGTATTAGAGAGAAGGCAAGAGCTGAAATGCTGGGGAGTGTCATTTCATCAATAATAATGTATTTCAGCTCAAGGTAAATGCACATCTCTCGTCTGTCTACTGTTGGACTCCTCCCTCGGGATCCTTTCTAATCATAAAGGCTATATTTCCATTTCTCTCTATCATTTCTGTCAAACGTCTTTGACTGCAGAAAAAAAAAACAGGTTTCATTTAGAGTTACGTTCTGGCCTCCTCATGTGGTCTCCAAAACTCAACACAATGTAAATGAGGTCTTGGAGAAGGAGTCTGGGTATTAAATCTGGGGTGCAATGTATCATGTTTCCACAAGGAAAAACATTGACATTGCGGTTTATTAATTTAATAAACTCAGAGGTAGAGCATTGTGTTAACAGCACAAAAGGTTGTGGGTTTGATTCCCAGGGAACACACGTTAGGTAAAAACTGTTAGCCTGAATGCACTCCAAGTTGCTTTGGATAAAAGCGTCTGCTAAATGCATAAATATGAATATGGTTGCGAAGGAGTAATGAATGTTTCTATGTGTGTCCTGCTAAATAAACCAGCATGTGATGCTGGTCTTTTGGTTGGTTGCTGCAGCTGGAATTGAACTACTGGTTTCGTCTGGTCAGAGGAGAACTGGCCCCCCAACTGAGCCTGGTTTCTCCCAAGGTTTTTTCTCCATTCTGTCACCGATGGAGTTTCGGTTCCTTGCCGCTGTCGCCTCTGGCTTGCTTAGTTGGGGTCACTTCATCTACAGCGATATCGTTGACTTGATTGCAAATAAGTGCACAGACATTTAACTGAACAGAGATGACATTACTGAAGTCAAAGATGAACTGCCTTTAACTGTCATTTTGCATTATTGAGACACTGTTTTCCTAATGAATGTTGTTCAGCTTTGACGCAATGTATTTTGTTTAAAGCGCTACATAAATAAAGGTGACTTGACTTAACTTGACTTAGTATCAGCTATTTTTGAGTAATATTGCAGTGTCCTTGTTATGTTCAGTGATTTTATGTTTAGGTTACTTTTCAGAGTGTGCTCTTGAAGGGTTGGCATGTTCACTTAGTATAAGCATTTGTTTTTTATAGCAAGCTCTGGCAACACACACTAATATACACACTCTGATAGTTGTTTAAATATGTCATTAACCACTAGTTGTTCAGCTCCGTTCTGTACACACTGTGTAGAATTTTCTGAAAATGCAGTTGATGCTACCAGCATTTTTTGGGATGCGGTTGTCTCTCACATAAATCACTGAACTGTGTGCACAGAACAGAATTAAGCACTGGTGTTGATTTGGTGAATTGACAACTGAACTTACCTGCAGCGTGTACGCAGCCTTTGATATTCTTGTCTCCAGATATGACTTTAGTCCCTCACTTTAAGTCTATGAGATTTTTGACCATTTTACCTTCAACCAAATGGAAAA
Organism: Carassius auratus; assembly: GCF_003368295.1. Classification (NCBI taxonomy): domain Eukaryota; kingdom Metazoa; phylum Chordata; class Actinopteri; order Cypriniformes; family Cyprinidae; genus Carassius; species Carassius auratus. Next base: position 155,692 of record NW_020526345.1, on the reverse strand, counting down.
TTGTGCATCTTAAGAAATGTAATAGCTTGAGATACTTAGGATGAGGGGTTTCTTCAAAAACCCTTTAGCTAGAATCAAAGCAATAACCAAATGCCTTTCAAAACAGCAAATCTACAATCAGCGCTTCCAGAGAAATTCCCTCTGACAGGAACAGACAAAGGGAAGCCAATCATTCATCACTCTTTTTATTTTATGAATGATTGATATCTGTTTATTGAAAAATGAAACGCATCATGCAGGTGCAGAGTGCAGAACGGTGTGTTTTCTGGGTGATGACCCCTGGCTTACCTCAATCACAGGTGTCTGAGAAAGAACTTGTCTCTGCCATGAGACGCCATGAATAAAACAACCACGAGCTGAAAAATTCATCTGCCAGGCGAGTAATGTTAACAGTCTTTGCACCATGACATGTCACAGCCTAATGAGTCTGAATGGGATTTTTGCACTTGTCTCTCTGCATTTGGATAGCAGCTGTCCTCTGTTGTCAGGGTCCCTGAAAGCTTTCTTGTGTCCTGTCACATGGCTGTGGCAAACAGACAGATTTGAAAGGAAATGTGTCTAGCGTGAAGGCGTTGTTTTTTGATGATCGTAATTAAAGGTAATTTTTAAACCTAAACCCATCTGAGCTGAACTGAAATTTGCCTAAGATTTGCCTTAGGGCATCAAGATTCATTGATCACCCCGGTAGGATTTAAACATATATAGAAAATGTATTAATTAAACATATTAATTTATTTGTTTGTAAAGTGATGCATGGACATATGTGTTTAGGCCAAACCCAGAAATGAGTTGTGTTTTAGCAATTCCAGTTCCCTCATCCTGAAGTCAGTGTTTTTTTATTTAACATTAAAATACGTCTACATTTGGTAATATATATTTATGTCATTTAAAAAGAAACATCACATGCCAAACAGGTAAACTGCTCTTTCAACTCAGGGATTATTATTATTATTATTATTATTATTATTATTATTATTATTATTATTATTATTATTATTTTATTTATTTATTTATTTATTTATTTATTTATTTATTTATTTATTTATTTATTTATTTATTATTATTTTTTACGAATTCAGTCTAAATTCTGTTGCACAATTTTTCACTGAAATTTGGGAATTCTCAAGTTACATTAACCTTTTATATTAATATTTTGCCATTTTATGCATTCAGTTTCTTCTTACTCAGTGATAAATGATTAAAGAAACTCTCCCAATCCCCTAATCCACAGTAGGTCTTTATTTCATAAAACTATTAAAGCATGAAGAGCCTTAGGGGAAGTGTGCTGGATAAAGTGTCTAATCTTTCTGACCAATCAGTCTAACCTCTTACTGACAATAAGCTTTTTAAAATGCATTATTATCCAACTGATAGCAGTTAATACATTCTTTTTTGACATGACTATGCCCTCTTTATGTCCAGACAAATAAGACTAAATTGAATTTGTTCTCTGATTGACAGGTGCATTAGAGACTGCCGGAGGGGGCTGGATCTCTCTTACCTGTCAGGAAAAGGAAATAGCGCAAGGAGAAGTCAATACTCTCAATGCATTATAGAAGAGCGTTTCTTTTCTTAATACATCTGCGGGAAACCACACATGGCTCAAGGTACAGCTGCTCAAAATATCAGCATGAAAGATCACAGAAGAAACCTTTAAGGCCATTAGGGTTGGCTTACCACTGTCACCTGATGTCCTATGACTTCAAGCTTCTGCGTATTGTGTAGTTTAATGGTTCAATGGTTTGCGCTCTGTAAGATTATTTAATGTTTTTTTTATTAAAAAAGTCCCATATGCTCTCCAGGGCTAAATTTATTTGATCCAAAATGGAGTTTAAAAACACTAATATTATGAAATACTGATTTTTTTTTAAATGTATTTTTAAATGTTATTTATTTCTGTGATGCAAAGCAACTGTACAGTACTGCTTAATATTTTTCTTTATTTCTTTTTCTATTTTTCTATTTCTTTTTAGAATTCACACTACCAGCATTTATTTGAAATTGTGAATATTTTGTAACTTTACTGTCACTTTTGATCAAATACAATGTATCTCATCTACACCTTTTTCCTCACAAGGGATATTACATGCAACTGTGACGTACTATGACATATTGTTGATTTGATGGTTTTTAGCTTGTGTCCATCTTGAGCAAACAGCTGAGACATGCTGAAACATTAAAGGTCAGTTATTAATTGCCATGTGCTGCAGGAGGGATCTGCCAAACACAGATTTCACCTCCAGAAGTAATCTTTCCACTGCCAGGTCACATCAGCCTGTGTCTGTTAAACTTCTCCAGGAATATCCACCTCCCTGCCAGAGTCAATCAGAATACACACCATTTACGCTCATTACTGCCCATAAGATGAAATGTCAGCTAGTCTATAGAGGCCTGGAATAAATAGACACAGCCCAAGGATTAGTGGTTTATGCGTATGTGTGTTTCTGATGACTTATGCATGTAATAGCGTCTCAGCATCGAGTGAGTAATAAACTAAAGAAACAAGCACCTCTGAATTCAACACCACACATGCACATTAATCACCGATACATGGGAAAATACCCTCAGGATGTGTGAATGCATGCGTTTGCCCTCTGAGCCCTCATTTAAAACTGCCTATTAGATGATTCAACCTTGTAGAAGCCGTGGAGTTCACTGTTTGCTTCACTATTTAAAGCATTTATTTTTTATTTTTTATGTAGTTATGTACGGGTGAAAAGGTCACAGTTTAAGATAGCAAGAAAAGATCAGAGGAGAGTGTGTTGGTTTAAGGTCAAGTGTATTTTAATGTCCACACATGGTACATTTGCTGGAGAACCTGTGTGAACTGCATTAATGAGGCCAGAGCTATAATCTCACTTCATCATAACATCTGCTCAGAGAAATTCACCAATAGCTTCAGCACTGCCTGCATCCAAGAACAGCAAATGTCACTATACTGGGTTTGTTTATCGCTCAGTAGGTGGTAATGAGTTGTGATAACATATTTAACTAGTCAGAAAAGTGAACTTGTTTCACTTTGAATTAAGGAACAGTTATCAGGCTACTTTGGTAGTACTGTATGTTTTTGAATCACTCAACAGAATTATGATATTCGAAATCTGACTATAATAAAGTTGCGGTGTATATTCACAGTATGTTCACGGTAAATCTGACTCATTAAAATATTTTGCTCCGAAACCATAAATAGTACTTGCGCTGGATGTTTTTGACTGACTTAATAGAGCCAAATCATTTAAATAATTCAATCAGAAATTGGATTCCAGTAGTGCTTGGTTTTTTGAATCGCTAAAAAGACACGACTTGGTAGAGTCATTATTTCGTGAATCGTGTTAACTGGAAGCACTGTATGTTTTTGATTCACTAAATGTAATCGACTGTTTTTGATCGACTGCTTTTTAATCGGACTGTTTTAGTTGTGGTGTTTTTGATTCACAAAAATGCCAACCTGTTAAAATAATTTGTTTGGAAATAAGACTACAGCTAGTGCTGGATTTGTAAAAAATGTTTATTCACTATAAAGAGCCAAATCATTGAAATCAAATGTTTTTGTAATCATACTTTACTAGATGCGCTTGATGTTTTTTGTTATTTGATATATAGAAAAAAAAAAAAAAAAAAAAAAAAAAAAACCTTCTACTCTACAAGATAATTGAGATGGGCGAATTAATGAATTAATGGGAATGCTATCAGTTAGTCTTTCAGGCATCTCAGATGTCTGGATATCATAAAAAAAAAAACAAAAAAAAAAACATATGCATCTACCCAAAACCTCATATAAACCACATACAGTAGCAATGTGTCAACACCCATTAAGAACATCTAAGTAATTGCATAGCAACTTCTGGTAAGCATTCGGAATAACCTTTCATTATGGCTTTGAGGTTTGCGTTCTCATTTTTTTTTTCAACTTTAAAAATGTTCACAGAAACACCTGCACCATTAATTTGACCAAGCTTTCACTTTATTGCGTGCTAAGAATAAAAGCAAACCGTGTTTGATCAATTTCATGTAGGTCAGGTGTCTTGTTCCTGTCTGAGTGGGCGATTCTTGGCCAGAATAAGCTTCAGACTAATCAGCGAGACAGATCTTTATCTCAAAGGTCACCATTTTGTACTATTGATGATAATACAGTCTGTAAAGTGTCTAGAGACTGTATAAAGCTGTGTTTATTAGCGGTAGTTCTCTATACTTGTGGTGTTCTCACAGTCTCTCTCTTTCTCTTCCCTTCAGCCAGTGTGGTTTCCCACAAGGATGGAAAACCCTTTGGCTGTTAATTATCCCAGTCAGCTGTCAAACATATGATGAAATGGCAGACAAATCTCAGATGCTTTGATTACGCTCACGCCTAGCCTCATTCATGCAGGGATTATCAGGTTCCTCGCCATAAACCCGCCTGAAAGAGAAGTCGAGAAAGAGAAAGCCAGACATAAAACAAGGGGGAAGACGAGCAAGAGAGAACAAGAGCGTAGAGCACATCATATTTCCAACGGCTGATAAATATGACCACATTAATTATAGATTTCTCAGCCTCACACATTTTTCTCCCGGAGGTATTTTTAGAAAAGAGTGAGAGATGTATTATTTCTTTAAGCGAGCTGACAGGTGTCGGGGGAATATGGACATATTCGTAGAGTTGTCAGCCCGCCGTGCCGCGTTTGTTCACCGGTTAGGTTGGACAAGTATCTAATTAAATCAATCTTAGTCTTTATAATCACAGGTTTTTCGTTTCAGCAGGCATCAGTCATCCCAGATAAGTACACAGTGAAATATAGGCCTACCTAGAGAAGGGCGAGGTGATGAGGAATGGCAAGATAAAGAGAGAGAGAGAGAGAGAGAGAGAAAGAGAGAGAGAGAGAGAGGCCTGTCCCAAATGCCACATTCACTCCTTTCGATTCACTAATATGAACACATTTGATACTTTCGTTCCTGAATCAGACTGTACTAGTTGCATTGTATGTTTTTAATTTACTAAAAAGATCCAACTCATTAGAAACATATATTTGGGGATTTGATTAAGTCTATATGGATTTGATTCCCTCAAAAGAGGTGACTCATATTTTTTTTTTTTTTTTTTTCCAGAATCAGATTATACTAGTTGTACTTTTGATGCACTAAACAGAATCGATTCATTAGAGCCATTTGTTTGGAAATGACATTTGTTTTGTTATATGTTTTTGATTTACTAACAATGAGACTAATGAGTCTCGTAACAATCATTTGTCCTGAAATTGAGCTACACTAGTTGTGCTTTGTTTTTGATGCACTAAAAAGAAGTGACTAATTAAAATCATTATTCCAGAATCAGACTATACTTGTGCTTTGTTTTCAATTCAGTAAAAAGAACTGACTCCGTAAAACCATTAATTCTAGAATCTGAATTTATCTTTTATTTTTTTGATTCACTAAGAAGAATTGACTCATTAGAGGCATTCATTGCGGAATCATAATAGTTGAGTTGTATTTGTTTGGTTCATTATAAAGAAGCACTAAATATTACAGACTGTTTAATAGAGGAATTTGATTGGGAATCAGACTATTTTAGCTGTGCAATATATTTTTGATTTGCTAAAAAAAGGTATGAGAACAAATAGTATTTCATGTTCATATTACTTTAATTTTGTTTTCCAGAAAGACAGATCTCTTTGCCTGTAAACTCTCGTCCACAATGTTTTCATCAGGTTGTAATCCGCTACCTCTTCTGCTCTGTTTTCAGATTAGCATTGAGATGTATTCCACTTTAAAGCCTCTGTGTGGGCTCAGAAAAAGGGAACATTGAGCACCAGACTAAATGACTACAGGAAGTGTTGTGGACTCATGATACACATGCACAAAACTACATCAAGTGTGCCATTAGGGCTTAATAGTGAAAAAAATGAGACCACCAATTTGGCGCAGACCTTCTAGCGCTCATGTTCAAACTTCCCTCTCGTTGCGTTACTCTGATTATGCTTAATTCACAATGATGGATCACTTTCCAGTGACCTCGAATGCAATAATGGACTCTTCTGACAGGCTTTCTATGTAAACAAAGCAGGGCCCTACACATCTGTTGCACATAATTACCCATTAGGGGTATTACTCTGAACAGAGCTAATAGCACAGAGATTTCATTTGATTTCATCTACCAAGGCTTTCCTTTATGCAGGGACTCTCTCTCCCGACTCTGACAGATGCTATCATGTCATTAGAGACCCTTCAGGAATCAAACCAGCTCCCAGAGTTGTTTTCTTAATGCTTGGATGAAATTAAAATACGTCTGCGTGGTAATTTAGGAATGTGGAAAGAAATGATGATGGATTTTCCTTAGAAGGAGAATGTCCTCTGTTTCTTGGTTTCACCTTCATTGGTTTTCTTGGAGGATAAAGAGTATTTCGTCTACATCTCTGACGCAGGGTGATCAATATCCTGACATGCAGGAAAGAAAAACAGGGGTGACATCCTCTCAAAGGAGAGATACGATAACGACGCTCGTCTCCAGCTCGCTCTATCCAATCCAGCATGATTCCCCACGTTCTTTGAAGCCTGATCTCTGTGTTGCTCTCTAACTTCCTCTGTCTTATTTATTCCCTCTTCTTTTGTTTCCCCTGAAGCTTGATACAGGCAGATCATATCCAGTGATCATCCAAGGTGACATTGATTTGATTGGACTCTCGCGAGCGCTCTGCTTCTGTTACCAGACGATGAGCCTCCATTCCAGAAGTTGTTTCTCTCGCCGACAGACACACGCTGATGAATGGGAACGCCTGTATCAGACAGATCCACCATGTCATTAGATGAAGAGATAACCAGCGTGTAGGGGAATCTGTGTTTTTTCACCTGTAGATCCAGAGGCATTCATTAGAGCCAGAAACACAATTAAGGACAATTTGTAGGATCTTGCTGACTGTCTAGAGCATGACCTTTGACCCTCTGCTGGCAAGGATGGATATAGAAAGGAGTACAAAGGTAGCTTTTTCCTCTCTGATCCTCTTATTCTTATCGATTTAAAGACAACATGAAATCAAATTGGATATTATTTATTAATTTATTTATGAAAGAAAAAAAAAAGAATGAATGAATGTTAGTACTGGCTATGATTCTGAAGTTTAAAATTCAATATTACTCATAAATGACTCTAAACCTAGTTCTTTATTCTATATTAATAAACTTTGTCTTGTTTACAAACACCCCGTAGTTAGGTTATTGAACTTTAACAAATAACAATAATTAAATAAAAATAGGGTTAGGGTTAGGTTTAGGAAATTTTATTAGGAAATAGAATAAAGCAGAAAAGAAAACTTTGCATGTCGGGTCATTTAATGGTGATTTTATTTCCAAGGGTCATATATCTCTCGCCTAACTTTTTACATATTTTATGCCTATGTTGCCTTTGCAATTCATCCATGCTGAGTGAAGTCCTGAAACAAATGCCCCAAACATTGTGTTCGGTTATTACACCCATAAATAAAGCCGATATGTTCTTTTGCTGCATAGTGAGGGACATTTGGAGAGAAATACATATTATCCATCTGTGTTACTGCGCCAGTCAGGAAATGCAGGCGTAAGAAAGTGGCAGTATGTGTGAGCGCATGAGAGAGAGGTTTTCTGTGGCCTCACAAACTTGGCGACGAGACAGCAAGAACAGCAGTTCATCGAAACAAGCTGTTTTTGGAGGCTTTGTTTCTGCTGACAGTGATCTATAATATTATCTACGCTGGTTGAGTTTCACGAAATTATAGAATCTGAATCTGAAAGAAATACTTATGTCAGATTTATTATATAACGCCAATGCATTGAATAACTTTTGAACATTTCTGTTTTATTTTACATACAGTATTTCTGCAGGTCTTAAAGAGACTCTTTAAAAAGGAGTATTAATATGGCCTTTAACAAATTACGGCCGAAAAGGTCTGAAAATGGAGAAGACGGTCGTAAATCCATAAATGAATGCCATTAAATTTTACATACACTGCAAAGATTGACTCATTTTTTCCCCCTTTTAAAATACTTAAATATCCTTAAGATGCAAAATGAAGATTTGAAGAGTTGAAGTCTTTTGTGATAAATTGAACAAAATGAAATGAGTTTGTCCTTAAAACAAGAGCAAATTCTGTCATAGGGCTTGAAAAAAAAGTTTATTTTTCTGACCATGTCAGTTGATTTGTACTCGTGTGCTCTCTATACATTTACACATAGGGAACATATTGATTTAATGTGTTTCATTGGATTTATTCCTTAAATTTTCTTTAATTGGTCTCAAAATTTCTTACATTTATCTTCATAAAACCTGCAGATACCCTACACTTATATAAGCTATAACTATCCACACATTCATATTGTACGTATCAAAACATGCATTTGGTTTTTATTCAAAGTGACCTACAGTGCATTCAAAGGAGACTTTTTATCAGTTTTATGCTTTCCCTGGGAATGCAACCCATGACCTTGGCGTTATTAGTGCCGTGCTCCACTGTTTGTTGATTTAATGTAATGCACTCAACATATAAATGTATTTTATGTAAAATATATATATGGATACTAATGAGATTATATACTGCAGATGGATCATGGTTCCTAAAAGCTTGCATAATAGAAAAAGGGTTTCCCAGGATGCTCGTTCCAGACATGTGACCTCACAATGACATAGCCACTGTATATGTGTGCTCTAGATTACCATATACCCGAGCACTGAATTTAATTCATGACTTCTCAAAGCCACACAGACAGAGAAGTGTTTCATAATGGGATGCAGGCTTTTATTCACACCCCTGTGCTAAATTATTCTTTACAGCCTCCTGTAAATGGTTTGCAGATGTAATTTCATGCTCACAAAAGGGGGGAATGGTTAAAGTCATATCTGCAGCTAAATGATACATGATGGCTGTTTGGGAAATTTTCTGAATAGACATTTAAATGCTACTGAAATCCATGTTTCAATAGAAATGTTTAGGATCAAAACAACTTATTATTTATCTGCTCTACTGACAACAGGTTGTTGATCAGAACAGAAAATATATTTTTAACAGTTTGTAGATAATTGTGTTTACAGTAATTCACTTAGAAGTCACAATTGAAGTCTATGAGAAAGACCAGTTTAAAAGCAGACATGTACAGCTTATATTTGGGTGATAATAATAATGCTTATGAACATAAAAGTTAAATTTGAGCTATGAAGTTGTGTAAATGACCTTACAGCAGAACTACTTTTATAGACGGGTGAACTTTTGGCCACTGACACTTGCTCAGTTTGTTCTCGAACAGTTTTTCCTCATTCATTTCCTCTATTATGGATTCAAAGTCATGGACCAAAACAGCCAGCTCTGAGATGAATATATCTTTATGAACTTTTAATGTTAAAAATGAAAATCAGAAGAAGAAGGAAAAGACAAAGATACAAGGCATTGCAAATTACAGACATGCATGCATACAAATTGTACAATAAAAAAACTTTTGATTTTATGAGTATAAATAAATATAAATGAATTTTCCAGTCTTCAGTGTCACGATCCTTCAGAAATCATTCTTTAATGCTGATTTGATCCTCAAGAAACACAATTCGTATAAATATCAATGCTGCAAACAGGCTATGCTGCTTAATTAGATGGACTTTTTCCAGAATTCTTTTCAAATACAAATCTTTTGGAACAATTTAAGTGTCTTTACCATCACTTCTGATCACTTGAATGTGTGTTTGTGTCATTAAAATTTAACATTCAATGTGTCTTGCTGAATAAAAGTATTAATTTTTAACCCAAACATTTTAGCTGTAATGTGTCAGGATGTCTTGTCTCATATACTGTACTGTAAACAACTTTTTGCAAACTGAGGAGCGAGTGAAAGTGTTTGCTGTAGTAATTGAGAGAAACGTCACAGAAGCTGTTAACAAAACTTAACCTGCATTGAATCCAGAACATTCCCTTAACTTGGTTTGCGGGTTTTTAGAAAAGTTAAAGAACACTAGTCTCATGAATGAGTCATACTGCCCAGCCAACATGTATATGTGGGCCCCACATGGTTTATGCCTGGGCTACACGGGTACCAAGTGGGCATGGTCCCAAAATGGGCATCTTAGCTGGGGCCCACTTGGGTCAGCTAAGTAGGTCCGACATGGGCAAAAACAGGTGGGCTCCCTATGTAGGTCCTATTTGGGTCACTAATGGGAAATGAGTGCATAGGCCCTGAATGGGCAACAAAAATGGGGCCCATTTGGGTTTTTCAAATGGGTTAGACATTGGCAAACACAATCAGTCCCATGTAGGCTGCCTACATGGGCCCAAGGTAGTCCCCACATAGGTAATCTCTATATTGGTTATGAATGGGAAGACATATGGGGCCCACTTTGATAAACCATTTGGGTCAGACATGGGCAAACACAATTAGTCCCATATACGCTTCCTACATGAGCCCAAGGTGGTACCCACATAAGTAATCTCTAGATAGGATCTCAATAGGTAAATACATATGGGGCCCGCTTGGCCAAACCATATGGGTCATACATGGGCAAACACAATCAGTCCCATATAGGCTGCCTACATGGGCCCAAGGTAGTTCCCACATAGGTAATCTCTAAATGAGTAATGAATGGGAAAAACACATGGGGCCCGCTTGACAAAACCATATGGGTCAGACATGGGCAAACACAATCAGTCCCATATAGGCTGCCTACATGGGCCCAAGGTAGTACCCGCAAAGGTAATCTCTAGATGGGTTCCGAATGGGAAAACATATGGGGCCCACTTTGATAAACCTTATGGGTCAGACATGGGCAAACACAATCAGTCCCATATAGGCTTCCTACATGAGAACAAGTTAGTACCCACATAGGCAATCTCTAGATGGGTTCTGAATGGGGAAATACATATGGGGCCCTCTTGGCCAAACCATATGGGTCAGACATGGGCAAACAAAAACAGTCCCATATAGGCTGCCTACATGGGCCCAAGGTAGTACCCACATATGTAATCTCTATATGGGTTATGGATGGGGGAAACATATAGGGCCCACTTTGATAAACCATATGGGTCAGACATTGGCAAACACAATCAGTCCCATATGGCTGCCTACATGGGCCCAAGGTAATACCCACATAGGTAATCTCTATATGGACTATGAATGGGTAAATACATTTGGGGCCCGCTTAACCAAACCATATGGGTCAAACATGGGCAAACACAAACAGTCCCATATAGGCTGCCTACATGGGCCCAAGGTAGGACCCACATAGGTCATCTCTATATTGGTAATGAATGGGACAAACATATAGGGCCCACTTTGATAAACCGTATGGGTCAGACATGGGCAAACACAATCAGTCCCATATAGGTTTCCTACATGAGCCCAAGGTAGTACCCACATTGGTAATCTCTATATGGGTTTTGAATGGGTAATTACATACAAGTATTATTGTGAATATAATGAATTATGTAATTAATATAAATTGTGCATCTGTAAATTACATCATAAACTATACACCTGTAAATATATCTGTACAATCATTAAAACAATTATATACAGTACATTTATAATTTATAATCTTTGTTAAAACTGCATTTTTCAACTTCAAAATATATATTTAAATTATGGCCTATGCTCTCAATGTCAAACGAGGAAATTATAATCCATGCATTTATGACCTCAAGGTTAGATTATTGTAATGCTTTATTGGGTGGTTGTTCTGCAATCTTAGTAAACAAAATGACTAGTCCAAAATGCAGCAGCTAGAGTTCTTACTAGAACCAGGAAGTATGACCATATTAGCCCGGTCCTGTCAACACTGCACTGGCTCCCTATCAAACATTGTATAGATTTTAAAATATTGCTTATTACTTATAAAGCCCTGAATGGTTAGGAACCTCAGTATTTGAATGATCTCCTGTTACATTATATTCCTCCACGTCCGCTACATTCTGAAAACTCAGGCAATTTGATAATACCTAGAATATCAAAATCAACTGCGGGCGGCAGATCCTTTTCCTATTTGACACCTAAACTCTGGAATAACCTACCTAACATTGTTCGGGAGGCAGACACACTCTTGCAGTTTAAATCTAGATTAAAGACCCATCTCTTTAACCTGGCATACACATAACATACTAATATGCTTTTAATATCCAAATCCGTTAAAGGATTTTTAGGCTGCATTAATTAGGTAAACCGGAACCGGAAACACTTCCCATAACACCCGATGTACTTACATCTTTAGAAGAATGGCATCTACGCTAATATTTGTCTGTTTCTCTCTTATTCCGAGGTCACCGTAGCCACCAGATCCAGTCTGTATCCAGATCAGAGGATCACTGCAGTCACCCGGATCCAGTACGTATCCAGACCAGATGGTGGATCAGCACCTAGAAAGGACCTCTACTGCCCTGAAAGACAGCGGAGACCAGGACAACTAGAGCCCCAGATACAGATCCCCTGTAAAGACCTTGTCTCAGAGGAGCACCAGGACAAGACCACAGGAAACCGATGATTCTTCTGCACAATCTGACTTTGCTGCAGCCTGGAATTGAACTACTGGTTTCGTCTGGTCAGAGGAGAACTGGCCCCCCAACTGAGCCTGGTTTCTCCCAAGGTTTTTTTCTCCATTCTGTCACCGATGGAGTTTCGGTTCCTTGCCGCCGTCGCCTCTGGCTTGCTTAGTTGGGGTCACTTCATCTACAGCGATATCGTTGACTTGATTGCAAAAAAATGCACAGACACTATTTAAACTGAACAGAGATGACATCACTGAATTCAACAATGAACTGCCTTTAACTGTAATTTTGCATTATTGACACACTGTTTTCCTAATGAATGTTGTTCTTTTTTTTTTTTTGACGCAATGTATTTTGTTTAAAGCGCTATATAAATAAAGGTGACTTGACTTGAATTGACTTTTAATACCACTAACAGTTGACAGTGGAATATTAAGTAGTGAGGAAATTTCACAAATTGACTTAACAGGTGGAAATCTGGTACCATGCTTGAATTCACTGAGCTCCTGAGAGCAACTTATTCTTTCACAAATGTTTGTAGAAGCAGTCTGCATGCCTAGGTGCTTGATTTTATACAACTGTGGCCATGGAAGTGATTGAAACAGCCAAATTCAATGATTTGTCCAAATACTTTTGGCAATATAGTGTATGTGGGTACAGGCCATGGCTCTTCAAATCCAGTTCTGTGGGTGTGGGTGTTCAGCAGACATTAGTTCCAACCCTAATCATTGACATTACATATTCAAAGTGTCAACTTTTAGTTGTCTGAGTTTGTGAGTTACTGCAAAATGCTTATCTCCATATAGTTATTTTAAAATCTATACAACTGGTTCAAAATATCCAGAAAATGGTCACTGTATAATATGAAGAATGTGTAATTATCTATCAAAATAATGGAATTATAATGGCTTAGAGATGGGTAGAAGTCAAACCCCTAACAACAGCCATATGCCCTTATATTCAATGGAGATACTCCAGAGTTTACTGGTCAGTCAGTGAGTGACAATGTAATTCTAGAGATTTTGAAATTGGGATTAGGGTTTTGATTATTGAAAGGGGCACATCAGTTAAGATGATGAAATAGAATGGAAATTCATGGTTTGAAGGGAAAATCCATTGTAAATTCAGAAATCATATTTGCAGCATTAGGAGTACAGAAAAAAGTGCAGTGTCATTCATTTAGCATTTAGCATATTGTGTTTTGTGTTGAGTTTTCTTTTGAGGCCAACAGTACAGACTTTCCTTTACAGTCGTAGTTGGCACATAACTGACCCGCAAAGTTGAAATATGGTTGAAATAATGTCAGTTGTTGTTTTAACGTTGACACAATGTAACGTTTAATAGGCCTATAACAAAACAGTTGAAAAGTGTAAAAATATTTTTTTTTAATTATTATTATTATTATTATTATTATTATTATTATTATTATTATTATTTTGTATGTTTAATCAATTCAAGATATACATAACTTTTTAATCATTATTATTTCTAGTGATTATTTTGTTATCATTTTAGCATTGTATGATATTTTGATTAAAACACCACTTCAAAAATCGAAATTTATGTTAAAATATAATCATATTATTAACAACAATAATAATAATGAATATAATTTCAATCTCTGTAGTACGGATAAGAGCAGCAGAAACTTTTTTTGTTTTGTGTGATTTTCTTACAATTTTGTGTGTGTGCCTAAAGCTTCTGCACCGTTAAATATGTTTTTTGCAATTTTATGCAAAAGTTATATAATAAAAAAGTGTTATAAATGTATAGCTATTATATATATATATATATATATATATATATATATATATATATATATATATATATATATACATATTTATTTATTTTTTATTTTCTTTATATATATTTATATAAACTGCAGGAGTCCGGATCATTTTACTGACTCTCTTGTTCGATCTCGTTCATCAAACTGAACGAATCTTTATTCAAGTCATTTTGTTCATTTGAGTCGCGTTGTTATATTTTTAACACCCAAATTCCCCAAACACACCCACCTGCGCAATCTTAATCATATTCTAAATTAGGAAATCATACAATGCAGCCAAAGATACTTTATGAGAAACATAAATGATTACTTTGACCTCCGAGTCTTTCTTTTGTCACGTGTCATAACGAATCGCTCATGATCGACCAATCACTAGCCAATTGCGCCATTTTGCAATCTGTTGGCGGTCTAGGATTGAGCTGCCGGTTACTGCGGTGAGTAGTACATCTTTGATTATTATGATGATGTTGTAAATGTGTTTTAATAAACTGTATAATTCAATAGAATATAACACATTTCATAGAGAAGTTCATTTAGCTGTAAGAGGGGGAAGTGGTCAATTTGCTATAATTGATTTAACAATGCGAGATTGGAACTCGTGAAATGTAAAATAAAAATAATGAAGTCATTTAATGGGGCATAGAACCAGTAAGGTCAAATAGTTCGAAGTTTAAACACACAAACGTTTGTTTATCAGCAGAATATATATATTATATATATTTTTTATCATTCTTCTAGTCTTTTTGAGATTAAATTCCATGCATCTTTAATTTAACTGTATCAAATAAAAATAAATAATCAAAGAATAAGTATTAGAGAAGCCCATTTACACATTTCATGTGCTCGGTGCGCCGTAAACCCGCGCATTTTTTAAACACATTGAGCTCATGTCCGCTCGTTAAACAGAAGAGGAACCAATCCAAATATAAAGTTATCAGTGGGTCTGTAAGCCGAACTCCACAGTTTGTCAAAAATCCCAGTCACGGTGGATAAATATTATTACGTATTAATATAATATTTCATACGTTATCAGAGCCCTAACCTGTTATTTTTAGACATTATTAGACAGATTATTACCGGTAATTGATATTATAAATATATTTTTATATCGGTTGGTATAACGATTTTAAATGTTTTATTATTAGAATGTTATTAATATTATAAATAATGTTTAATAATAATTTATGATCAAGCTAATCCTGTCATATACAATATATTGCATTAAAAAGTTTTTAAAAAGTGTTAATTTATAGTTAAAAGTGGGACACTTAATTATATTTAGTCCTGATTTAATTAAAATAATTAAAGATTCAATATTCACCCCATTCAGAATTGTTTAAAAAGTGATAAAGAAATAAAATGATAATATCAAGTACACTTCACATTGTTTACAATGTTCTCATGTTTTATTGTTGAGCTGTCAAGTTGTCATGTGTTGCAATAATCAGTTAGATTCTTATTCTATTTATCATTCTTTTTTCCTTTTGCATGAATGGTTGACCCTTATTTTTCTACATTGAAGGTGGCTACCATAACCTCTAATCAAACATTAGAATAACAGCCTTTTCTAGGAGCATCATCATACTTTTGATTTATTTAATTTCTTTTTCAGATACTGAATAGCTGGCAGGTGTTCTTCTATATACCATGTAAGTAATTTGAATTTATTATTTTTCTATATTCAAATATAGTTTCACTAAGGATATACTTTGTATTTATAAAAATTGTTATATCGGTTATGGACAATGTTTTTACAATGCCTCATTGAATTTTCATCTTCTCTCAACTTTAGAATTGCTCAATTTTCCCCCCACTATTTGATGTTGGCTTTTTGATGTTATGCTTTTTAACAGTAAATTCTTCACAACTGCAACACAGGGCTAATACCATCCAGGGGCATTTATTAAGCAATACATGTAACAGTACTCACATAGCTATCAAAAACTCACCTAGCTATTAAAAACATTGTAGACAGATGTCCCAATAGTTTAGCTAAATTGACTTTATACAACATACTATAATACACAAAGTGCTGTGTTTTAATGTAGTTTAACTAAGATTCTTGATTATGGCAAAAATCATAATCACGATTATTTTGGTCAATATTGAAATCATGGTTATTTAGCACGATTATAGGTGGGTGATTATAGTCTTATTTCATGATATGAGTAATTTGAAATGTTAGTGAAATTTCACAATTAAAAAAAAAAGTAAACAGTCACCAATACAATAAGAACAAAGAAACAAAACCAACAAAAATAAAACAAAACAAAAATTCAAATTTAGTGTGTGTTGTTCACACTGTCTTTTTTTTTTTACATTATAATATTCTTTTAAGTAAACCTTGTTTTCAAACGCCACCGCCAATGTCTTTTTCTGCAGCTCAGAGCATCTTAACGAGACCTGTCCTTTTCATAACAACAAGAAAAATGGTGAAGGTGCTGGTATATGGACTTATTGTACTAATGTCGTAGCACAAGGAGTTATATTACATGAGCACAAAACTGTACTATAATATACACCATAAAGACCCTGTTTGGGCAAAGATTGGACAGATCCTTAATGTAAAGATAAGTGTATCATCTACTACTTGTCGTTAACAAAACTATCTGCTAACGATAGCTAACATTAACGTTCGCTCAGCAAAAGTTATAAATTCCATAACCAGCTGATAACAAAATGTTACCTACCTTTTACCGGAACTTGGCAGGCATAGACTACTGTAGCAGCTGTTGTTATAGCAACAAAAGTATTCCGAATTCCGAGTATGGGTCACCATACTTGGCTGTATGTCACGTCACTCACTCACTCAAAAGACACCCTTGGCAGCTATTTGGAATCAATTGCTGCCAGCTTTTTTTTCTCTTTTTTTTTTTTTTACTAAAAAAGCACCCCGTCAACTTTTACTTGTCAAAAAAGACGCCCTAAATAAATAGTGTTTTAGGTTTTTCAGGAAGATGTACCAACAGTGGTGTTACCTACATGCAATAGCCTACAACAGAAAATTAATAAAGTAATCAAATGTAAAATAACTGCTGTATACGGTCATTTCGGAACACACGCACAGGAGGCTACCATTGATGCGCGGCTTGATCCAAAATGAGCGGGTGCCTGCGGTCACCCGCCGTTGCCCGCGGTTACGAGTCATCCAAAAATATTTTTAATGATATTCAGGTCGCGGTTGGTCGGGGCATTTGAAATACCCTTGTAATTTATATAGTACTAAACACAGTTGAGAAAAACATAGGCCTACACTTTATTGGCTGAATAAATGGCGCGAATAGAGTGACCACCTGTCCCGCTTTGTTGTACTGTGCAGAAATTTTACCCTTTGTCCCGCCTCATTCAAATTGAGCATCTGTCCCACTTTTTCATTCGACCCTGAAAATACACGGATACGTCCAGGCGCACTGTTAACTAGGTCCAATAGTTCAGAGGAGAGCAATAAAATCGTTAGTCGAGAGGCTGAGTCGTACATCAATAAAACTGTTGAGTGGTGCATGAACGCCTTATCAAGAATCTCAAATTGGACAGCATGCGCGCTGTTCAGTAAGGTTAAGCAGCCATGGCCAGTGTGGCCACGAAAAAGAGAAGATGCACTTTTAATAGCGAATGGACCGCTACATGGCTACTCTTGGTTAAGACCTATAGATGGCAAAGCAGAGAGCTTTTTGCATTTTATGCATGGTGGAGAATACGATGTGAGCAACATGGTTCATGTGAGTACCACAGAAAAAAAGCACATCATCAAGAAACATGAAAATCAGTGCAATCGCTTTTCAATAAACCAAATGACCCACAGGCTGACAAAGTTTGGGCAGCAGAAGTGAAGAGCATTTATCATGCCGTACATGACTGCAGTTAACAAGTTAGCCCCAGTCATTTTTCCAGATGTAATCCATATGAAATGTGCATTTCTCTCTGGTGTTCATGGCGAGTCCGCATCGTCAACTTCATCTTAGCAGCGACACAGACAACACCTACGGAAGTTCTAAGCGGCCATGCATTATAATTTTTTTTCCTTTTTGTTTTCTCGTTATAACGACTTAATTTTCTCGTTATCTCGACGTAACGAAAGTCGTTTTCTCTTTATAACGACTTATTTTTCTCGTTATCTCGACATAACGAAGTTTGTTTTCTCGTTATAACGACTTATTTTTCTCGTTATCTCGACGTAACGAAAGTCGTTTTCTCTTTATAACGACTTATTTTTCTCGTTATCTCGACATAACGAAGTTTGTTTTCTCGTTATAACGACTTATTTTTCTCGTTATCTCGACATAACGAAAGTTTGTTTTCTCGTTATAACGACATGACAGTTTTACTGCTGCTATAGTAACGAACTCAACTTTGACAGGCATCTGATGGACAGCCATGCAGGCGCTCTTACTGTAGCCTATATTTCAGCAAATTTAGCTTCGCCTAGGTAATAACGTCTACAATACTGTATATAAATAAAGGCTGATCAATCACTGTTGATTTTTTCAGAGACAGTACAACGAACGTTTTGTTTTTGTAATTAACATGTTTAAATGGCAACAACGCGAAATTAGAGCTGCTTGGATTAAACTCACTTTTCATTTTCCCTTTATTTGAAATAAAATTATATATAATTTGTAATTTGTAGTAGTCATTATATGATGTGGCAGATATCATGTGTGTTACAAGCTTCTGTTTGAAAAGAGCGTCCATGTGTAGGACTACGTGTAGTGTGTGTGTGTGTGTGTGTGTGTTTGTGTGTAGAAAAAATGATTACAACATTATAGAACAAAACTGAATTGAATTAGCCTATGGATTTTACATATACATCACATTTCTCATCAATATGGTTAACAATAAAGATTAGTAATAAGGAAAAGAAGCACATCAGCCTACATCGTTAAATCCCGTCCTACTGTAGATAAACAGAATACAGTGATGTCAACCTTGGTTTTGATAAGCAGTTATTTTATGACACAGAACGCGTTGGTGAAACTCATGTATCTAGCAGGAACTTAATACACAAAATATTCATATTGATTCAAGCATTTAACATTTATGAATTAATTAAATGTCAGTAATGAAGACTGCACAAATTATAGCGATCACGAGGAAGGTCCGCTTACAGTAAAGTGGATAGTGTACAACTCCCCATCAGTTATATTCAGGTCTATAGTGCCACCTGCTGGCGCAGTTTTGTAACTTCTTAGAGAAAATGAAGTCGTTATAACGAGAAAACGAACTTCGTTATGTCAAGATAACGAGAAAATTAAGTCGTTATAACAAGAAAACAAGAAGAAAAAATATTATAATGCATGGCCACTTAGAACTTCCGTAAACACCAGTTTATTACTAAACAATTAAATGAGTCCTTGCTAATTTAAACACATTCACAATCATTACTTTAACCGGTTCTTTGTGGCAAGCTTTATGTGTGCTGTCATAACGCTTATTATGCTGTAGGCTATAGTCTATTTAAGTAATTAAATGAATATAAAGGGGCGACACATTTACTACTTTAAAAAAATGCAGGTTAGGAAGCAGGTCGGGTACAATATTTTCTTTTTCTTTTTTTGCAGTCCGAGTTGCGGGCGGGTTATTTGAAAACATCGGTCAGGTGCGGGTTGTTTATACATTGACCCGCGCATCACTGGAGGCTACCTAGAGAACAGTATCTCTTTCTTGGCATAATACGCTTTTAATAACACTGTTTAGTATCAAGCACGTCCCGCAGTTTAGCAACAACAGACTGCATCCTACAACTGTCACGGTCCCTGTACTGTCTTGTGTTTGGTGGACTTTTATGTTGAAGTATATTCTTATTTCCCCATTGTTTTTTGTGTTTATTTCGTGTTTTGCCTTATGCCTTGTTTGTCACATAGTTACCCTTATTAGTTCCCATGACATCAATCACCAACACCTGTCCCTCGTCAGCCCCTTGTTAACCAGTCTATTAAAACCTCTGGGCTTCAGTTGTTGTTGCTGTTTGTGTATTCCTGTCATTGTTCCCCGCCTCCATAAGAATCCCTAAGCAACACAAGTTTAATAGACGAACATAAATGCAAGATAATCCAAAAACAGGGGTAACAGCTACAAAGCAGAGGCAGGGGAACAACGTTGATACCCAAACAGCAACAACGACCAACGAACAACTGAAGCCCAGAGGTTTAAATAGACTGGTTAACAAGGGGCTGACAAGGGACAGGTGTTGGTGATTGATGTCATGGGAACTAATAAGGGTAACTATGGTGACAAACAAGGCATAAGGAGAAACCGGAACCAAACACAGGAAGTGAACACAGAAACGATGGGGAACTAAGAATTTATTTCTACATAAAAGTCCTACCGAACACAAGACAGTACAGGGATTGTGACAACACCACTCACTTATTTGGCTGATTTGGTTTGGGCTTTTAGGGAGGAATGAAAGTGCACCGCTGTGAATGAAAGGAAGGTGCATGGGACAGAATGCAGCAGCTGCACAATAATCGTTTTGCATCGATTATCTTGTTTTCATAATCGTTGGAAAATTGGAAATCAATTCCGATTAATCACACAGCCCCAACTCCTACGCATATAAATATCAAGAATTAAATGCTGAAATTCTAAACTCTCTTCCATTATGCATATTTTTGATCTCAAAACTAAATATAATAGGTAAATGATGACTCGACTTAACTGCTCCAATAGTTGCATCCTCGGGGGTCTTATTTTAAGGCTGCATACGTCATTGAGATGATCTCATTTAAGAAAAGTAACCCTTAGATTGCAAATTAAGAAGTTACAATATTTGACACCTCACTAAAAATAACAATACATTTTTATTAAGTTTGTTTTTCTTAAATAAGACATCCTTGATGACATAATCAGCCTTCAAATGCGACCTCTGGAAGACGCAGCATACAGTACATATCGCTTTCTGCCCCTGGTCTCTGTGTGTTGTAGTGAAATGGATTACCTTAATGGCAATTCACGGACGAGGAGGAGAAGAATCAAAGTCAGAGTGCAGCAGCATTTAATGAATATTGCAATGGAGGCTTTGGAGCAGGCAGATCAGGCTGTGGACCAGGCAGTGCAAAATATTGAGGACAATGCTGATGAAACTGTAAATCTGGATTTTGATGTTGATACTGACGTTGATGACTTGTACATGGCAAGTGATCCTGATGAAGATTCTTGCTCTGATAATCCGGAAGAGGAACCCCATAGTGATGCAAAAAAGAAACTGGCTGAATGGGCAGCTAACCGAAATGTATCTCATTCTGCACTTTCAGAACTATTAGGTATTCTTTTGGAGCTAGGTTTAGATTTACCAAAGGACCCCAGAACTCTCCTTAGTACAGTGAAAGAATGTGATGTGAAAAAGATGGGTCAGGGTAGCTACTATCATTTTGGCCTTACAAGTGCAATAATTTCAGAATTGAAAATTACAAGCGAGAGTGAACTGACAACAGATACATTGACTGTTCGTGTGAATGTTGATGGATTACCTCTTTCTAGGAGCTCTAATATGCAGTTGTGGCCTATATTAGGTCAAATAGTTGAATTACCAAAGGCAAATGTGTTTATAATTGGTGTCTATGCAGGTCCCTGTAAACCTGAATCTGTAAACGACTTCATGCATGATTTTATAGAAGATTTAAAAGTTGTCACAAGAGTTGGTGTAACCTTTAATGGTAAACACTACAATGTACCACTGCCAGATGCGTTTATCTGTGACACTCCAGCAAGAGCCTTTTTAAAATGTGTCAAAGGACATGGTGGCTACAGTTCTTGTGAGCGTTGCACGCAGTGTGGCATTTATCTTGATGGTAAAGTTGTGTTTCCTGACATGGATTCAAGCCTAAGAACAGACACTCAGTTTGATCAAATGTTTGATGAAGAGCACCACCACTCTAAATCACCTCTCCAGGGCCTAGGCATTGGCATGGTTTCCAGTTTTCCTTTGGACTATATGCATTTAGTTTGCTTGGGCATTGTCCGTAAATTAATTGCTCTGTGGTTCAAGGGACCATTGCAGTGTCGGGTTTCATCTTCTACTCTATCTGCTATCTCTGATCACTTGAAACTGTGTAGACCAAGCTTACCTCGAAGCTTCTCCAGAAAGCCACGTTCTTTGACTGAGTACAGCCAATGGAAGGCTACAGAATTCAGGCAGTTTTTATTATATACAGGGCCTGTTGTGCTTTTTCAAAGATTACCACATCAACAGTACAAAAACTTTCTTTTGTTGTCATCTGCTATGAGAATACTTTTGTCTCCTATGTGTAGAGAATTCTATGGGTATGCCCAAAAATTATTAAGATGTTTTGTTACCAACTTTGAGAAGATATATGGGACAAAATATCTGGTAAACAATACACACAGTCTTCTACATTTAGCAGATGATGCTAAAAAGTATGGCCCTCTGGATTCAGTTTCATGTTTTCCATTTGAAAATTATTTGGGACAGTTGAAAAAAATGGTGAGAAGACCACAGAATCCTGTGCAACAAATTGTCAGGCGTGTTTATGAAAGGCAATTATTTGCTCACATGTCCGAAGAAATGCCTGAAAATGTTAAACTGACACAGCCTCATGAATTTGGACCAATGCTGACAGAATTTCCACTGCATCAGTATGTTCAGTACAAAATGTTCAAACACAAAGACACAATGATTTCAAGCTCCATTGGTACCAATTGTTTTGAACTTGAGGGAAGAGTTGGGATTGTGCGGAACATTGTGCATTCCACTGTGACTGGAGGAACACATGTGGTGTATGAACTTTTTCAGACAGGGACATGTTTTTTCAACTACCCCCTTGATTCTACATCACTTGGAGTCTGTCTGCTATCAAAACTATCTGGTCAGCTTTCCAGTGCTCCAGTGACAGACTTCACTAAACCGCTGCTTTTATTGCCTCTTAATCATATGTTTGTGGCTTTGCCTCAGCTACACAGTACATGATTTATTGAATTCTGCAGGGTGTCCTCGTTCAGTGTTGTGGAGTTTGTGGATGAGGTTGACTCCGATGGCTGCAAGAAAATAGACATAATTCCATTCGAGTGGTTCAAGGGCACAGAGAGAAAAGTATGCTGGTGGCCACCAGTCTCACTATCCAATGTAACGAAGGCTGTAAAAGAGCACACACCACCAGCCAGCAACTGGATAGCGTGTAACGTTCGTGTAATGGGAAACGCAGGTAACTGATTTTCCTCCTTTATTAAATATAGTAGAATAAATACTGCTATACTTTGCTTCTATTAATTAGTTATTTGACCCTTGAACTCTTTATGTTTGTGTTCATTTTTTTACATCTTTGGGTGTACTCACACTAGCCAGTTTGAACCGTGCCCGAGTGCGTTTGACCAGAAAAGCGCGGTTCGTTTGACTAGTGTGAGTGCTCCAAACCGTGCCCGGGCGCGGCTCGATTAGCCGGCCCTGGCCCGCTTGGAAGAGGTGGGCCAGGGCCCAGTTCAGTTGGACTCGGGCGCGGTTCGCATGCAGTGTGAGCGCTAACCGTGCCGGAGCACGGAAAAGGACGCTTTGCATCACGGTTTTGCGACGCTCCAAAACCAACATGGCAGGGAAAGGGTCGCTTTGGTCTACGGCAGAGGTGCAAAACGCATAAAAACTAAAATCTGCAAAGTCCTTGCTGCACTTCAGCTGGTACCTTGCAAACATCCTCATACGAACAGCACAATTACATGAAAATGTTCGCGCCACTAAGGCGACACATCTGTTTAACAACAGGCTGTGAGAGCGCTGTGGACCAAACAACACAAAATTATCCACAAAGAAAACAGAGCGATGCACTCCATTGTGTTCAGAGAGCGCCGCTCTTCCTGTTTATCCCGAAACCGTCGCATCATAATGACGTAAGCGTGCTCCGGCACGAATGCTGAAACCCTATATGTGAGTGCAGGCCAGAAGGGGAGTGGGGAGGGGGGACAATCGTACTCGGGCCCGGTTCATGGCAACCGTGCCTAGTGTGAGTACACCCTTTGTTTCCCAAAGTAATACATAAAGGGCTGATATAACTATAGGTTTTCACTCCTACAGGATCACACCGGCTTGATACAGTTTATTAATTAAATCAGATGTGCTCTTGATAGATAGCAAAGAAAACCTGCAACCACAATAGCACTTTGCAAATAAGATGTGAAATCTGATTTATAGTTATTTGCATATATTCTGGAACAAATGTTGCATTCGTGGTACTAAACGCTAATGTGAATTTCAAAATCTGCCTCACTCCTTTTGTGTATCATTGTGTTTTATAGCATCTTATGCTGAAGCTAGGGTTAAACTCCACCAAGCTGAGTATTCATCAGACTTGACAGACACAGAAAATATCTCAAGAAAAAAAAGGTAGGTGTTATTTGGAGCAATGCAGGTCAAATTCCATGCACTCTAGAAATAATATGAAGGTAGTAGGTGAAGTGTGTCTTATATGTTTGTGTTAACTTCTCTAGGCCAAGTGCAAAAATCCTCCAGAGTCAACTGAGCACCCAACTGCAATCAAGTGAGAATTCAGATTCTTCAGAGGAGCTTCCACCCACTCCACCAAACCAACTCCTTTGGCCAGCAGTGAGAGAAGTGAGCAATTACTTCCAAAACCCCACTGCCCAACGAGGCACCAGCCCCACAGCTACAATTACCAGCCCCACAGCCCGAGGAGTTGCCAGCTCCCCAGCTACAGTTACCAGCCCGACGGCCAGAGGAGTGTCCAGGCCCGCAGCCCGAGGAGTTGCCAGCTCCCCAGCTACGGTTACCAGCTCGACGGCCCGAGGAGTTGCCAGCTCCCCAGCTACAGTTACCAGCCCGACGGCCCGAGGAGTGTCCAGCCCCACAGCACGAGGAGTTGCCAGCCCAACTTGTGAAGCCATGTTCACTAAAATTCTAACAGTTTTAGAAGAAGTGAAGGAGACACAACGTGTTCATGGAAAGATGTTGAATGCCCTGCTGAAAAAGCAAGACGGATCAATGGTAGAGGTTCCTGAAGGAGTTGTCTTACCTCTGAAAACCCAGGCTGACCTTGAGGCTCTTGATCAGAAGCTGGGGGATCGTAGTGTCATGTCTGCTGTTGTAAGTTTACATTATGTTATAAGGCCTACAATTTTCAACCTGTCCTTCAACCAATACGCTCGGATAGGTTGTTTGTCCAAATCCCTGAAATACGACCCATCAGAGCGTATACTACAATTGCACCCCTATCGGCAAAAGATCGTTTTCATAATAATGTTTCATAATAATACTCTTGTATTTGCAGTCTTGTATTTGCAGTCTGGTTTGCTTGCACAAACAACCTATATGGTCGTTTTTTGTTGGAGGACAGGCTCACAATTGTATTTAAATTGATAAATTGTTGTGGTTTCTTTTTCTTTTTTTATTGCTATACCTTTTTAAGTCTAAAATAAAGTTTAAATTAAAGTATTTGTACATAGATTGCAAATTACCATTTGATATAAAAATATCTATTGCAACTAATTTTCTGTATACTTTCAGGAATTTCTTTTATTAATCTTAGCTTATTGTTTTTGCAGTTTATGTAAACCTTTGTTTTCTATCTTTGGCTCTCATCCTTAGGTTGCCATGGTGGCAGATGTGGGCGGCACAAGTATAGATGACGCAACGAGAAGAATGATGAAATACGTCTTTTCAAATGAGCTGGCATTGGAGTACAATTTGTTTGGCCGTCATGGGAAAAAAAAGTTTAAAGATTTGCGTATTTTCAACGTTGTGTATGGTAAGTAAATTAACTAAGTAAAAACTTCAGTTGTTAATAATGATCTTAAATTTGATGGTGACAATTTACAATAAGTTTACATTGGTTAATGCATTAACTACTATCATCTAACAGTGAGCAATGCTTTTGTTAGGGTATTGTTCATTATTTAATGAAAACAAAACTAACCATTGTTAATTCATATTAGCTCAGGTTCATTAAACTATACTGTATTAACAGCTAAAATGTTTTATTTTGGTTATGTATTAGTAAATGTTGTTCATTAACATGAACTAAGATTAATAAATGCTTTAGAAGTATTTGTCATTGTTATAAAGGTAATTAACTAACAAAAAATAGAACGTTATTGTAAAGTGTTACTAATTTCATTTTAAAATCTGCAGACAGAATGTCTGCTGTTACAGTATAATTATTTACTGAATTCCATACCTTCCAGTTTCCTCCCCACATGCCTACTTAATCCTGTAAAGCCCGACATATGAAAATAATAGTCTGAATTGAGTCATCCATAATGTGATTATCTGCCGCTACTGATCCGCGGCAAATTGATCAGACCATCCCTATTTGTAAAATTAATTTGTTTGTATTAAAAATTAATTTGTTTTTGCAGAGGCTCTTAAGAACAACCCCCTGACATCAAAGGTCAACCAGCAAGAAGCTGAGAGGGCACTGTCAAAATGGTTTACTGGAGCAAGAGACAGAGGAGGACAAAGGGCATCAAGAATGCACCAAAAGATGGCTGCAGTTTAAATTTGACTGAAAAGGTTATAAGGTTATAAGTAGCTGCATCTAGCTGTTGTAGTTATTGTATTTTTTTCTGTCAATCGTGTTCTCAAATATGGTGGGTTGGCAGCTTTCCCAAACACTCATGGCTGGTTCTAAAATAGTTTTGTGCCATTGTGACATAAACATGACATGATGGTTAGTTAAATAAAGCTGGATTTTGAACATATTTCAGTCTCACTGTGTTCTCTACTGCTTAAAAACTTGTATGTGTGGTGTTGCTTCTCATTTAGATGGAACCCAGATGATCCCTAGTTGGGCCACATGCATATGATTCCTAGTTGGGCCCCACCTACAGCCCTGTGAAATCCTGCATAAAACCTAAATGAGTAAGTTGCTTGGGCCAACATGGAACCCGTGAACAAGCCCACTTTCAGCCCATATTTCAGCCCATGCAGTAACCTTGTAGTACCCACAAAAAAAAAATACTAAAGCTGGGACCACGATGGGTCTTATTACATTTTGCCCAGTAAGGAGCCCAACTGTTTATAAGTGCCATTCTATATGAAACCCATGTGGGCAGTTGGCATGGGGCCATTATTGAACCTGCAGAAAATCCCATACAGAGCCCATTTTTCAGCCCATTTCAAACCAACATGGGCCCCACATACAAATATTGACAGCTTGGACCGAGCTGGGTTTTGTGCATGTTGCCCACTTGGGTCCCGTCTAGTACAAAGTGCAATCCTACATGAAATCCACCTGGGAAATAAACATAGGGCCATTATGGAACCCACGGACAATCCCAAACAGAGCCCATTTTTCAGGCCATTTCAAAACCACAGGGGCCCCGCATACAAATGTCAACTGGGTTTAAGCTGGGATCGAGATGGGTCTTGTGCATGTTGCCCACTTGGTTACCACCTAGTACCAAGTGCAATCCTACATGAAATCCATCTGGGCAATTAACATGGGGCCATTATGTAACCCACGGACAATCCCACACAGAGCCCATTTTTCAGCCCATTTCAAAACCACATGGGCCCCACATACAAATGTTGACTCGGATAAAGCTGGGACCAATATGGGTTTTGTGCATGTTGCCCACTTGGGTCCCAACTAGTACCAAGTACAATCCTACATGAAATTCATCTGGGCAATTAACATGGGGCCATTATGTAACCCGCGGACAATCCTACATGGGGCCCATTTTTCAGCCCATTTCACAACCATATGGGCCCCACATACAAATGTTGGCTGTGTGACACTACAGCTTTAACTCTTGTATTATTTAGATTATCTAATTAAAAGAAATCCACTTCCTCTTCTAGACGAGAAACAAACAGTAGCTGTAAGAGTATCCAAGCCACACACACACGCCATCAGTCAGCTCTCAACAATAAAACAAAAAGTGTTGTTTTTAAAAGTCTGAAATGTGCATTTTAACTTCAACATCATGACACAATCTGTGCCGAATATTTACTTTCCATCGAATGCATCTGTCCACTCTTCAATTGAGCACAGACCCCTAGTGTTTCTCTGTGTGTGTATGATTGTCTTTGACCCTGGCTGCTGACAGCACCGTTTTTTTATTTTAATTTTTTTTCTGCTTTCAACCATTGTTTTTATGCCAAACCCATCTACCAAATGTGCACAGATGAACGCTGAGAGAGTGGACCAGCTTGTTCAGAGGTAACGATTGAATCCAAGCAGTGGCAATCTGTCATGCTCTGCTCACCTCATAAATGTATTTAAAACATACCTAAAGCAATAATTAACTATGATGGTAAAGCTACTACTGCAATCTGATTCATCAGGTTGGTTTGATCAATATTCACACTTAATAATTTACATGTATTCATTTAGCAGATGCTTTAATCCATAGCAAGGCAAAGCAAGGCTCTGTTATGAGAGCCAACAGTATTTGCACAAAAAAAGCCAAGTTTCAAGTATAAGCTAAATTTGATAAATATATTTTTTAAATATATATTTTAAATGGTAAGTTATTTAATAATAACATTAATTTACACATCCATATCTCTGGAAACCTGCATTGGTTCCCTGCCAATTATGGTTAAAGGAATAGTTCACCCAAAAATGAAAATGTACTCACCCTCAGGCCATCCAAGATGAAGATTAGTACATAATTGGAGCAGTTTAGCATTACATTATTTGTTCACCAACTGATCCTCTACAGTGAATGGGTGCCTTCAGAATAAGAGTCTAAACAGTTGATAAAAACATCACCATAATCCACACCATTCCAGTTATGTAATAAACAAAACCATCAATAGGACATTTTTACCTTCAAATCATTGCTTCAAGCTAAAATATGAGTCCTCCACCCATAATATTGCTTTCTTCAGTGAAGAAGTCATCTCATCAGAATTAGTAAAGAAATGTGCACAGATCAAGCACTGTTTTATAAGACAAAACAGCTTTAAACAATTATGTCAGTTGATTTTGAAGCAAAGGGATATTAAGGAATGGACTTTTTCACTGGAGGAAGCATTATTTTGGATATGGATTACTTGTAGATCGTTTTGATGTTTTTATCAGCCATTGGGACTCTTATTCTGACGGCACCCATTCACTGAAGAGGATCCATCGGTGAAGAAGTGATACAATGCAAAATTTCTCCATATATGTTCTGATGCAGAAACAAACTTACCTACATCTTGGTTGGCCTGAGAGAGTATATACATTTTCAACAAATTGACATTTTTGGGTAAACTATTTCCTTAAAACTTGGCTGAACTCTTAAAATTAAACAGATTTACACTGCATATTCAGAGGATTATTTAAAATATATATATATATATATATATCATTAATGCATCATCATCAGAAAAAATTAAATAATCATTTTGATTGATTTTTGAAACTCATTTGTTTTTAGTTCCTGTGGAGTAATGTTTAAAAGAACATTTCTGAGAATTGTGTGTTTTGAATATACATTTAAAACTGTCTGAACATATTCTACACTGGATTGTTTTCCTTTTAAATACAGAGACGTTTTGAGTGTCGGCGTGGCGTCCTTGTTGTCTGAAATGAGAGCACGTGTTATTTTACATGCTGTGGGACAGACAGTGGATTTAAAAAAAAAAAAAAAAAAACATCCATTTCCCTCAGAGTCCCTCAGACAAGGCTCTCATTACAGATTATCTGAATTATGACATCATAGACAGATGATTTATTATGACATCACCAGCTTAACAAAACTGAACAGTCACTCTAAAACAATTTACTGTTGTGTAGATGTGTGCTTGCTCATCTGTTTGAAAGCATTAGCTCTTCTTCTAGAATATATTGCACACATCTGCAAATAAAACCACGACATCATATCAAACGGCCGTAAAGTATGAGTCTTTGTCTCTCTGTCTCTCTTTAATGTTAACTGAGACTCCAGCACAGAGCAACTGGACAAGTGAATGAATTAATAATGGCATATCTCATATCTCATAAATAAAACGTTTCTACAAATATCTGATCTCTTAAATACCGGCAATGGACAGCGCTCGGTTAGCTTTTAGGGAAGTGTTTTCTAAAAGGAACATAAACCTTTAACATCGTCTTGCATGGTCAGGATATTTAATGGCACAGCATAATCAGTACTAAAGCAAGATAAGGATGCTGGCCTGTTTTGTGCCGTGGATATGAAAAAATAATGTTTGCCATGTCTTTTATAGAGTTCTTTAATAAGATGTTTTTAATGGTCAGTCACACTGTGCAGAAATTGTATGTTATTGAGTTGTTTTTGAATGTCATACAATGTAATCTCATTATTACTATTCATAGGTAAAAGTTTTTAACACAGGCCCACTTTAGCTAACATCAGATTTATTTAATCAGACACTGCAATGGTTTTGTTCTGTGATTTTTGAAGCCTGAGAGTAATAAACATACAACTGAATACATTTTCAGAAAAAAGCAAACATGTTTTATTTCTTTTTCATACTTACTTTGGTTAGTAATTTAATTAATCTATACCAAGACTGCAAATAATCATAAATACATTTTTAAAAAAATATCTAAAATTAATGTAATTGTCACGATCATTAGATGGAGTGCCCATGAACTTCAGTAGAGGGCACTCCACTCAAGACCATTCCACCCATCAACCAACAGATATCACTTGGACACTAGCACCTCTCATACCGTTGCACCACACCCGAACTACATTCCCCATGAGTCACTGCATCACAATCACCTTGCCACACCTGCACCTCATTCATCAGCCAATTTCCTTGCCACACCTGCACCTCATTTACACACAAATAAAAGCAGCACAATCACTCTCACTCACTGCGAAGTCTTGTTTAGCCTGTCTAGCATTTCTGAGCATATTCTCTTGTGTTTGTTCTTCCTGTGTATTATCTTGTATTGTTTAAACCGACTCTGCTACCTGCCCTGATCTCTGCTTGCTACCGTTCATGACTCTGGATATCCCTAACACACCTGACGCCGTTCCTGATTTCTGCTTGACCATTCTCTTAATAAAATTCTGCACATGGATATGAACGCCTCTCGCTCCTTGTTACAGTAATCTCTAATTAAATTAATATTACTTTATTTTGTAAATATTAGAATACATATTTAATATACTTTTAACTGCAATGTCAATTTTAGAAATGGTTAGGTATATTTATGTTTTTACATGACATTTATTTTTACATTTTAGTTTTCTACAAAAATGTTTACCGGTATTTGTATAGTTTGACCAGAGGATTTATACATAATTATATGTCTGCCTAGTTTCATATATCAGTCTGTATTTTACATTTTAGATTCTGTCAGTACTGTACTGTATGTTAATATTTTACCCTTTAGTGTTTATTTAAATATACATTTACATAGGTATGAATATGAATGAGATCCAAGAAATATACAGTAGCTGGTTTAACAGTGGTTTTTGAGCTCATTTATCTTGTTCTTTTTGTCGTTTAATGTTTGAAACATTTATCCGCTTGTTCTTTACAGATCTTACAAGGCCTCACTGATCGTGTAAATGGATCAAATACACAATTTGACGTGTCACATGAGCGTGACAGAGAGGTAGACACATGCAGATGAGAGACATGCATTGGCAGTGTTTCTGCTGACTTTGTTCTTGATGGTGTGACTGTAAATAATGATGTCTGATATTTCAGCCCAGAATCTAAAGAAAGAGTTAAGAGATTATATTTTGACATTATAAATTTGCATTGTAGCTTTAAGGATGTTTGCATTACTACTACCACACAAAAATATCTCTTCCTCATTGCTGTAATGTAGAAAAGAATGCTATCTGATATTTATATTTTTCTAGTGTTTGATGTACTGTACAGACTTTAAGCTGATTTTGATGTAATGACACATGATAATCATAATAAAAATAAGGTGGTAATTACCAAAAAACTCAAATCAGAACACATCATGATGAACTGATGTTTTTGTGAAATGCACACTTTTGCACGCCTTCTGACTAATCTAACTAAGAGTTTCTGTGGTGGGTTAATTTTGAATAAATGCTTTTTATTTCATTGTGCTTGTGTGATTTCCATTAGAAACAGCTTTGCTGAATGGACTCAAGGCTGTTTGAAAGCACAGCACGCTGGACGCTGTTCCATTCAGGTGAAAGTTTTCATTGTTGTAGCCACAATGCCTCTCAGTATAGAGCTACACAGACTCTATTTTATTTTAATTTCTTAGAAAAACACAGAGATCTGAACCAAGTTTCAGGTCAGGTCAGTTCAGTGGATTGTTCACTAATGATATAGCGGAATTAGGCATTAGAGCCCGGGATCTTGTGCAGTGCCCTTGACACTGGGTATGCACGTGAAAGTGTAAACAAGAAATCAGTTGCTAGTCACTGGCAGGTTCAACAATGAGCATGATTACCGTTCATGATACAGTTACATGGTCGTCAAGGATATGCAGAGATCACGTGGGCAGTCTTGCCATCGTTTTTGAAAGTCTCCGTTTTGGTCTGTTTACACTGAAACACAACCCCTGAGTTTTCAAACTAAAACGGGGTCAGCAGAAAAGTCTTCAAAAGTCTCTGTTTTCGAATGTGGAAAATGATAGGCGTAACCGTAGCAAAAGTTATTTTGTTTTAAAACTGTTTTGTGTTTGTGTTCCTGTAGCTCAAGTGGTAGAGCATTGTGTTAGCAAGCACAAGGTTGGGGGTTTGTATCCCAGGGAACACATGTTAGGAAAAACTGTAAGCCTGAATGCAATGTAAGTCTCTTTGGATAAAAGGGTCTGCTAAATGCATACATTTAATTTAATTAAAAAAAAAAAAACTGCACTAGTGTATTTTGGCCTTAAAGGCAATTATCTCAATATTTAGATTTCTTTTTTTGCAAACCTCTGATTACAGATGTTCAAATAATTGTATCTCAGCCAAATATTGCCCTATCCTAACAAAACCATACATCAAGAGACAGCTTATTTATTATAAGTTTTCAATGTATTATGTATTACATTTAAATAGTATATTTTCCACATTGTAAGAAATAGGTTTAAGCTAAAAGTTTAAGCTAAAAAGAAATATCTCTGAGGAATGAAATCTTTCTCTGGTTTGTATGTGTGATTGGGCTACATTCTGCTCATTCTTTTGGAAGATAATGAATGTGGTTTAGTCTCTATAGCTAAGTTGTGAGTGTGTATGTGACTCTAAATCGAGGTTAAAACCCTTGTTTCTCGTATATC
Source organism: Carassius auratus (assembly GCF_003368295.1). NCBI lineage: Eukaryota > Metazoa > Chordata > Actinopteri > Cypriniformes > Cyprinidae > Carassius > Carassius auratus. The sequence goes on along the minus strand of NW_020526345.1, from coordinate 122,321 downwards.
AGGTCAGGATGTCACAATGTCACAATCACAAGGACTTGAGTGTTTTTCCCTGTGTCATTATAGATGTTAATGTTGTGGAGCTTTTGTGTACAATACTGCACTGCACTATTCTCTCCATTCAAAGCATTTCTACACATTGCTATGTTCATGGAGTGTGCTTACAATGCATTCTGGATTGATTTTGCTCCTCTCTCCCCGGTGCACAGAATTTGACTATAAAATCAGTGCGCCCATCTCAGTAACACAATGGAGGACAGAATTTGCAGCACCACAACAATACAGAGACTGCAAAATAGCTGAGAGTGCAGGATGAGAGTCCTGGATAATAAATACAGGGGTTAAGGATAACAAAAAAACATATTTGTTTATTCAGGTCTTTTCATGGCCGAGACAAGCTTCTCTATTACTATTGCTTAAGCTTAGTTAAGATCACTAATGTAAATATAAAACATTGGCATGTAACTCACTTCACAACTTATTCTATTGTGCTATTTATTTTTTCAGTGATCAGATTTTAAAAAAGCTTGCACTGAAGGAGTATGTGTGTGTGTGTGTGTGTGTGTATATATATATATATATATATATATATATATATATATATGACAGAAACACATAAAAATACCAACAATTTTAATAATAATAATAATAATAATAAATTGTTTTTAAAAATACATAGAAATGAAAAATAAAAACTGTAATAGTATATAGATAATACAAAAATAACCCTCCACTAGAGCCATTATAAATTAAAAAAATTGAAATTTAAGATTTGAAAAACTTTGAACATTCATACTTTAATTAAATTAATTAATTAATTAATTTATTTTGGAATGTGCTCAAAAGTAATATAAAATTAATATAATAATGTTAACTGAGACTATAAAAATCACAGTCTTTTCTTTTTAATAATATGTTGTTTTCAAAGCAGGACTTTGAACTTTGAACTCATTATTATAATGCATAATAGGAATGCTACGCTGTTTTAATATGAAGGATTTAAAAAAAAAAAACTTTTTACCTGTACTTTGATTTTGACTTTATGCACCTCTCTTTTTTGTTTTAGAGAAATGTCCATAAAATTATAATTTTTAGACAGTATCATTATTTATTAATTTATTATTTATTTTGTAGAGCTAATTGATCACAAAGCACACATTTCACTTTTCAATATCACTCTTTTTGATCATAGAATAAACAGAAACACAGTAGACTTCTTTAATGTCAAAACATGCCCAGGAAGGCCAGACTGCAATATTCCATTCCTTCTTGTGATCTTATGTCCTGCTAAATCTAAACATTTAGACACATAATAACTTCAGTTCAATTCGGTAATCCAGGAATAATGTCCTTTTGGTTTGTACAGTGAAATATAATCTGTCGACTGCTCTGTTTTTAATGGACTTTTCCTGTCAGGACCGGACGGAAAGAGAGAGAGTGAGACAGAGAGAGGTCTAATGGGAGACATGGCTCCAGTTTTACAGCGTCTCATTCGGCAACTAAAGACCTCTCTCTCTCTCTCTCTCTCTCTCTGTCACACACACACACTCACACACACACACACCCTTGCTGTTAATGCAGAAAGCAGACAGGCTTTTCTGGACAGATTGGCAGAATAGTAGCACTTAACCCTGAGCTAAATCTGACATTGCTGAATATCCAGACAGCACTCTGTGGAGTGTGAGAAAATAATAGACGCAGAGATTGCAGGGCAGACAATATTTGTATGCATAACAGGGCTTGTGGCTGTCCTAATTTGGATGCTTGTTTTTCATTTTGGGAGACAGCTATTCCTCCATTTGCAGAAGAGAGATGAGCCGTATCTTTCTGAACATTATTCCTCGACAGATGACGTAAATCATCAAACTGCAGCATAGAGTATTCCTTCATATGAGTGCTTACAATTAGAAACGGTACTCATCATTCATTTAGATATAGATTTCAGTAACCATATGTAAATAAAAAATATAATTGATATGTACATGAGCACAGTCACACGATTTTCTTAAGATTTCTTAATGCGACTTGTAAATTAAATATTACGGAGTAAGTACACTTTTATTATATAAAATAATTTGTAATTGTGAATGCTGCAATTTATTGAGCATTTTGTGTCTTATAAGGAACAATAATACAGGTGACAAATCTACAAAACTATGCTCTATAGCAGGTGTTTTCAAACTGGGACCCAAACAAGGAGTGCTGGGCGTATATAAACTAAATAAATACATAAATATAGATACAATTAAATAAGAAATAAGAAATTTAAATAATAAAATAAGAATTTCATTCACATAAAAATATTTAAATAAATAATAGATATACCAGTATTCTACTATAGCGTGTAGAAAAAAAAAATCTAAATAATTTAATGTAGAAACAAAATATTTCATATTCATTTATTTCATTTCCCCCCTTTGGATACTTTTAATTTAATTTAATTTATTGCTTTTTGTTTATTATAATTGGATTTCATTTTAATTAATATATTTGGGGCAAAGGTTGCTTTAATAAGTGTGATAATAGTGTGCATAGCTTCATTTTAGTCTTGTCAAAAAAAAAAAAAAAATAATAATAATAAAGTGGCTATAGAGTGTGTGTGTGTGTGTGTGTATGTGTGTGTGTATATATATACAGTATATAATTTTTTATCACTGCTATAAAGCATCATGTATTGTCCCAAATTTGGAACAGTGTGGCTATACTAAGTGAAATCTCAGAATGTTACTTTTTTGTTTGTATTAGTTTAAGGCACATTAATATCGGTATAGTTGATTCCAAATCCATTCTAGGAAAACTCCTTATATTTAATCCGTGTGTTTTCATATTAAATCTCATGTCTTGTTCAAGCATGAATCATGAAACACTTCTATACAGAACCAATGACCCGATACAGGAAATAGATGGATAGATAGCATCAAAATAAATCTTGAATGTCTATATTACAAAACAGATTAGTTCCAGAGTATTGTCTGCAATTTCTGAACAGAGAAAATCCATTGGTGGTCTTGCGTGGGAACCTGATGTGATTTGTGCTCTGCTCCATCTAACCCTATTATACTCACTCTCAAAAACCACCAGCAGGTGTCTCGAAAAAGTGCTTTTAATTACAGCTGTGAGTCATAGCTGTAATTCTCCATCCATAGGGGCACATACAGACCCCTGTGCTCCAGCGGGCCATGTATTGTCACACAACCACAATGTCCATCATACACACAGGCACAGTCAGGCAGAGAGCAACAGGGGAGCTCCATTAGATCCATTACAGCACAGTCAGAAGCGGTCAGGTTTTGTCAAGTATGTGAATGTGCTGTTTGTGTCGGTCAGTTCTGCCCCCTGGGCTGCGGGATTGGTCTGATTGGCTTATTCCCATTTTGTGCTGACTGATTGAAGCATGTAAGTTTATAAGAGAGAAAAGAAGAAACCGGATTAAGTGGAAAGGCAATGATGAACAGGCAATTTTTTATGTGGAAAGCCTCAGGATGAAACCTTGAGAAGGAAACCTGCATCTTAATTATTAAAGGTAATCGAAAGCAAAGCTTTCCTCAAGACAAGCTTTACCTTCAGCTAACGTATGACCTGCAGGATGAATGCAATACTGGTATTGAAATAATACGCTTATAAAGTGGACAGCCCACTATTTTATCTTATATATATATATATATATTTCTATTATAGAAATACTATTATATTATTATAGAAATAATTTGTACAGATTTTTGAGAGATTTTGTAGGGGGAAAAACATATTTTGTGTGCATCTCTATATTTAGTGCAGCTACTGTCAATTTGTAAATGTATTTAGTTTTTTTTTATCAATAATGTTTGTAAAACAATAACAATTACAATAACAGTAACAATTGTAAAACTGTAATTAAATTTTCAATAATTACATTTTTATTTAGAAATACAATGGATTATGAATTTTAAAAAGCTAGAATTGTGAGATATATTCTGAGAAAAAAAATGCAAGGAAAAGTTGTAAGATTTAAAGATGTAAAATATGTGAGATGTAAGATGTGAGATGTAAAATAATGCAGTGTAAAAAGCTAGAACTGGTAAATAAACTCAAAATTACAGGAAAGTCAGATTTAGCAAATTATGTAAAAAAAAAAATATTAAAGTAATAATAATCAGTAGTATCAGTAAATTACTATTTACTGTCATATAAGGTCTACTACCGCGGGGATACCAGTTTCGTTTTTGTAAGTGAGTATTTGTGGTTCAGTGCATTCTGCTTTTCTTACCATGGCTGTTACATTTCTCCACCACAAATGAGCTAAAGTCCTATTTGCTAAAGCGTGAATAAATCAAATCAGCTGGCTGGCTAATGTAAAGCGCAGACACTGTTTATTCCGAGATTCATCAAAAGCAGTGGTTTTATTAAGAAAGTCCCGAGCTCTTTAAAAGGCTTTAAATGTAATCTAGCAGAGCCCAGACTCAGCGTCTCAGTGTGATCGTGCCATTAATCTTGTTACTGGCCTGCACTCCCTACCAGCTTTAAATATGCATTAAAAAGAATGGAGCCATTGAGCTTATTTGGTGTATGAAAGAGATTGGCTCGTTATTAAAAAGCCATGTTAGCCCTTTAAAGTGAGGAGAGGTGATTTCATGCTTGAGCGGGTGCTGTGCCACCCTGAGCTGCTGTCCTTGGCAGAGCGTCCCGTCCACGTACCACTCAAATAACAGCGTGATGGAGCTGAGAGAAGAAGGGCAGAAGAGGAAAGGGACATAGGTCAGAATTTGGAGGTGGATTGAGGTCGAGTCCTCTTGGAGTAAATCAAAATCTGTTGTTCACTGCGTCACTCTTTCTATTCTTTTTATAAATCTGTCCATGGTTTGATCAATCTGATATTCGGTGTATCGTAAGATTCTTCTACGGTTCTTTCTATTTTTCTAACTTCTAACATTCCATTGCTTTATCTCTCTTTTATGTTTTCTTTAATTCTGCCTTTCTCTCTTCATTCTTTCTACTGTGCTCTAGTTCTATTTCAGTTTTTCTATCTATCTATCTATCTATCTGTCTATCTATCGCTTGTTCATTCGTTTGTTTTATCTGATCATTTAGTGGTTCTCTGTCATTCTGTCAATCATTATATCTAGTTTTGATCACTCTATCTATTGTTGTATTATTCTTTCTGTCATGTGTTTGTTCTTTCTATTATTCTATCTATTGTGTAGGGCTGGGACAACGCGTCGAGGTTGTCGGTGACGTTGACGCAAAAAATACGTTGACGCAAAATATGCGCATCGATTCGTCGACCTGTTTTTATTTCTACCAGAAAGACTCGGGAGATAGAATGATGTACGAAGCATACATTTATTGACAGCTCAGCGAGCACAATTATAAATTTCTTTGGCGGAAGGCCCCGTCCATGGTTCATAATCCGAGGGTAGCGAATCTGCATTTCCTGCCTGAAGACGAAGGCAGGGGCGCAGCCGACCCCCCCTGGAAGGTAAGGACAGGACCATCCTGGTGGTGGTGGGGAGGGTGGAGGTTGTTGTCGCGTCAGCATCTGCGAACTCAAACATGTGTAAGTACGATCTTTTATACGGGAGTATAAAGACGTGATTGGATAATGATGAAGGTAATTAGTGACGAAGTGATTGAGTCTTCCTGGCAGAACTTAGGCTAAAGCTTCCATTTCTACCAGAAAGACTCGGGAGATAGAATGATGTACGAAGCATACATTTATTGACAGCTCAGCGAGCACAATTATAAATTTCTTTGGCGGAAGGCCCCGTCCATGGTTCATAATCCGAGGGTAGCGAATCTGCATTTCCTGCCTGAAGACGAAGGCAGGGGCGCAGCCGACCCCCAAAATTAGGTGGATTATGAGACCTCCAGACGGGGCCAGCCTTCCCCCCAAAAGTAGATGAAGTATACCCACCAGTTGTGAATCCTAAGGTTCCTGGAAGATATAGAAAGAGAGTTAGCATGATCAGAATAATGACGTTAGATTAAACCTCTTATAAGTTTTTTTTTTTTTTTTTTTTTTTTTACAGAAATAGCCGCAATAGGCCAGACGCAGACAGCCATGATAGGCAAACGCAGACAGGCCTCGATAGACCATACAGAAAAGCCATGATAGGCAGACACAGACAGCCTCGATAGACTGTACAGAAAAATAGCCATGATAGCCAGACACGGACAGGCCTCGATAGACCATACATGAATAGCCACGATAGGCCAGACGCAGACAGCCACGATAGGCAGACGCAGACAGGCCTCGATGGACCGTACAGAAATAGCCATAATGGCCAGACACAGATAGGCCTCGATAGACCATACAGAAAAATAGCCATGATAGCCAGACACGGACAGGCCTCGATAGACCAAGGGAAATAGCCACAATAGGCCAGACGCAGACAGCCACGATAGGCAGACACGGACAGGCCTCAATAGACCGTACAGAAATAGCCACAACAGGCCAGACGCAGACAGCCACGATAGGCAGACGCAAGACAGGCCTCGATAGACCATGATTAGCCACGATAGGCAGACGCAGACAGGCCTCGATAGACCGTACAAAAATAGCCACGATAGGCCAGACACAGACAGCCACAATGGCAGACGCAGACAGGCCTCAATAGGCCGTACAGAAATAGCCACAATAGGCAGACACGGGACAGGCCTCGATAGACCGTACAGAAAAATAGCCATGATGGCTGGACACGGACAGGCCTCGATAGACCGTACAGAAATAGCCACGATAGGCCAGACACAGACAGCCACGATAGGCAGACACGGACAGGCCTCGAAAGACCATACAGAAATAGCCATGATAGCCGGACACTGATAGGCCTCGATAGACCGTACAGAAATAGCCACAAAGGCCAGACATGTACAGGCCTTGATATACCATACAGATATAGTAACACCACCACCAGTAATTGCATGAATTTACCTGATTAGTTACAGGAGAGCTTGCTGAGCGTCGATAATGGTTTTGAATCAGGTCTGATGTATGATTCAAATGCTGAGGAAGACCATCTGCCCATGATCTTAACAGCTGATGTAGAGATCCCTCGTTCAGCTGCTGAAGTAGCTTCCCCAATTGAATGAATGGCCAGTAGAGAGAGGGGGATAGATTGCAGCTTTGAGAACGGTGGTTAAGTGAGTTCTAAAACAGGCCTTGGAAAGGGGTGCTCCGTTAGGTAAAATAGAGACTGGTGCGTTTTTAGAAGTTATAGGTCAGATTTTAAGAAATTTCACCATGCAGAGAAGGGACAGAATTTATTATTGATTTTAGAATTGTTAAGATGACACCAGAACCTTGCACATCGGTTTAGAGTGCTTGAGGAGAGTGTGAAGAATTTAGGTCCAAATCGTAGATCTGAAGGAAATGCTGCGAGCAGGATCAAATTGATTAGTTTGAAGTGAATTCCCCTGGAAGCATAACCTGTAGAAGGCAGATAAACACTGCCTCGAGAAGAATATTGAGGTACTTAGAAAGAAGGCCGTAGAAAATGGAAGTAATTAATTTTGAAATATGGGCAGGGTAATAGGCAGACATTTGTCTTTAATTTGTTGGAAGATTTAGCTAACCCCTTTAGTAGTAATAGAACTGAATAACCAAAAGGCTTGAAAATTAGGATTATAAATTTTAGCGTAGGTTAGATGCTGGCAAGGAGTCTGCGAATAGATCTTTAAGATTGCGATTTTTTTTTTTTTTTTTTTTTTTAAGACGAGAAAGGAGCAACGGTCGAAAATAGAATAGGAACGCAAAAATTGGAAGGAAAAACATTAGAAAGCGGACCATGCAACGTGTAGGTTTGATTGTAGAGGGAGTGACGCCTTAGAAATGTGATTTCCAGCTGACGTAAGCACTTCGTTTAATATTATGTCTGCTAACGGAGGGCAGACTGAAGAATCCGGGTTGGCTGAGGGCACAGCTGTCTGAAAGTCTAAAAGTGTAAAGTGAGGCCGCAACAGCCGAGTAAGAGTGAATGACCAACACCAGTAGATGCGCGAAATAAACAAGCCTTGATTGTAGCTTAACCCCTTAACTGTCACTCCCCAATTATTTATTTATTTTTATTTATTTTTTTTTTATTTTTTTTTTAATTATTATTATTATTATTATTATTATTATTATTATTATTATTGTTATTATTATTATTATTATTATTATTATTATTATAAGTTGAAGTATCAAAAGTTAAGTTTAAAATCCGCATAAATCGAATTGACTTAAGCTTACTAGCACACATTGCTAATCTTGATGTAAACAATTAAACATTGTTTGTCTTAGTAATCTTATCGAATTCTGAACATTTCCACTCTGTAACGAATAATTTTTTCTGATGACGTCAGTTTGACAGCATGAGCAGAACCTCCTTAACACGCCCCTCCAGCCGTTAGTTTGCTATGAGTGATGGGGCTGTCACACTGCACTTTTCTCTCCATTGACTTCCATTCATACGCATGCGAATGCGTCAGACCGGAAGCGCAAGCTTATTCGAAAAATTTCGCATTTCGCTGCGTTCCAAAGTTCGAGTTTGGTGAACTCTGACCTGGGAATTTGCATAACATGAGGATGTGGACCAGTAGAAGAGCGATACATTGCTTCATGACCTCTCTGTACGAAAATTCAAAAAGGAGGAAGTGCTATATAACTTTAGCTGTTGCGCAGCGTCCTTTTTTATATAATACATTAAAAGATTTATAAAATAAAAAGATGCATGGTTTGTAGTGTCGACAGGAACGGATGATACATTGGAATGAGGACGTATTTTTTTTTTTCTTCTTCTCTCTCTCTCTTTTTCCCTTAGGGTGTATATATTTATAGAGAGATACAGAGTAACGTTACAATATAATAAGACGCTTTCGACGCCGTCGCAAAAGACACAGTACAAGCAAGCACATAATCCATCTTGTGATAATTGAGGGGAGACCGTTTTATCTTGCTCCCGCCCATATTCGCAGTGGCGTCTGAATAATTTCACGCGTTTAAACAGTGTTGCCAATTTAGCGACTTTGTCGCTAGATTTAGCGACTTTTTCCAAAAAAGCGACTAGCGACAAATCTAGCGACTTACAACATACAACTTACATACAAGTATAGCCGAAATCACAGTACAATCATTATCTTAATCTTATGTGTATGTGATTTCATTAGACAATGTCGTGAATAGGATTTTAGTGCAGAGATTAACATCTTTGAGAGCTGGTTATGTAGTCTTAATAGACGCGTTTCAGTTATTATAATATTAATTCCGTTGTCGGACAACAGAAACATTCAAATATAATGAAAAACTTTTGAGAATTTTGGCTGCTTTAAAACGCAGTACATGAGCACATGAAGGACAAAATAATATGACGCACTTACGTCATGAATATGCTAATTAGCGTATGACGTCATCTAGCGACATTTAGCGACTTTTCAGGCAGGATTAAGCTACTTCTATTGAAAGAAGTTGGCAACACTGCGTTTAAAGTCTAGTGAGACCACGCCTTGAAACGGAGACCAGGAGCACAAACAAACCATGCCTGCTAATTAATATTCGGTTTAAACTGGAGATATGTCACTACTCTGGAATAAGGTCAGCAGCAACTCGTGTCACGTGGAGTTATATGCCTGCTGACTGAGCATTGAGCCGAATCTTACCTACGACTCAAAAGAAAGGGTCCATATACACTTCAGCTTGGTAGATCCAGTGTTCATAGTGCAGTCCAAGAGTAAGCCATGTGAAGATAAGGTAAGAGCAGCGGTTCCCTGCATCTGCAACCATAGAATCCCATTAGAGTATGAACTTTTCAGGAATAAACGCAAATGAAAAAGAGTGAATAAACAAAGATTAAAGCATAGGATTAAAACGGCGAATCTCAAGTGTGCTAGACAGCATTTTTTTTTTTTTTTTTTATATATATAACAGAAATGCGAAAAATCTTTATCAGTATAAAAGATTGTGGCGTTTATGATGAGCCTTAAAGTGCTTCATTACGGAGTAGTTATTCAGAAAATTGCATGCACTATGATCAACATCTTAATTATGCTGTGCAAGTCTGCTAGATAAACAAGCACGAAACGCCCAGTGCTTTATTTGAACGTGTGAGTATAAATCCTTGCAGAGAATAAATTAATGCCCAGGCGCCGCAAGTGCATAGAACAAATGATACTTATAATGCTGTAGACTGTTGAAGTGATGGAGGCGAGATGCCGAAGAGACCGGCAGCCTTGATTCTGTCTGCTGGTCCGGAGAGACTTCATTCGTGCAGGTTCACGTGAGCGTACAGATGAATAATTGTTGATTGAGACCAAAGTCTTTTCAGGTGTTGAGACCCAAGCAGCACTGACGCGATCTCGGAAAGCACCGGCGTTGCCAAGACTTTTTTTTTTTTTTTTTTTGTGGGTTGCTATTTCTGTCCTTGGTTTGAGGTGACCAAAAATATATAGCCCCTAGAATGTGAATTCTACCGAAGAATCCCTTTTGAACGCGATTGTGCTTTTTTTTTTTTTTTAATATATATATACATATATATAGTAGTAACTGGCGGTTTTGAGAAACCTGGCAACCCTGGCCTGGAAGCACGCGGAACTCCGCCAATGTTCACATCCTCTGCCGAAAAAGCTTGTAAATCATCCAACACAAACGACTGCAGATAATCACCGCGACACGGAGCTAAGTCAACGATCCCGTGTGCATTTTAGAGGAACGTCGAACTCTAGATAGTTTGCGGGGCACGAACTTAATTACAGCAAGTAAATGAATAAAGCAACAGCTTGAGCAAAGACAATCGCGTCGGAATCTGTGGTTGTTGTCGCGTCAGCATCTGCGAACTCAAACATGTGTAAGTACGATCTTTTATACGGGAGTATAAAGACGTGATTGGATAATGATGAAGGTAATTAGTGACGAAGTGATTGAGTCTTCCTGGCAGAACTTAGGCTAAAGCTTCCATTTCTCTAAAAAACTTTTGCAAAACGTTTACCTTATGTGCACTGAATATACGCGATGTTCCTACATCCTGCCCTACAAAGATGTTACGGTCCCTATTCCAAATCCTCTGTAAATGACTAACAGGAAAGAACTGTGCACCGACTGACCCAGAAACGAGCGCAGGAGTGTATCAGTTCCTCCGAGCAATCCCACCGTCGTACCGGCCGCTCGCATGAGAGGCACAATCAACTATGCATGACTTGCCCTTAATAGGTTTCTTCACTGGAAATTTGGAATGCTTGTTAGCTGCTCAACTGGTCTGGAACCACTTTGGTCCCTCGAGAATGGAGCTATACTTTAACAGTCTGAAAGAACAACTATCACATGGCCATAGTCATAAAAGAAAGAAGGGAGGAGGAAGGTTGCTAAACTAATTTGCAATCTATGTAACATGAAATATTTGAAGTTTATTATAGTGTCACTTTCCATCTGGTTGAAATGGAGATGAAAGTAGCCCCAGAGACCCCAGTAGCCCAGAGAAAGCTTCCACACCATACACAAATGTAAAGTAAGATCAGACTTCCCAAGAATTAGCTAGCCATTTATTGCCTTTGTTTTCAAAAAGGTTACAAAAAAGCCTTTAATTTGAAAGTTGTAAGACTGAGATTGATAAATCTGTCTCTCATTGTCTATTTACAGAGAACACTAACATGTCCGAGGTAAAAAAAATAAAAATAAAATAAAATTCAGTTGTAGCTCATCACCTTCTCAATGGCAGACAAAGACAGACTTTCAACTCATTTCTGTTCATTTTGATTAGCTCAGCATGAAAAGACCTTTCCTGGAGAATTTCAGTCCTTGGTAGTGCAACTGAAGCAAACCATCAACTATGGGTGGCAAGACACTTGTCAAAAGATCTTTGGGATAAAGTTGTGGACAGGCACAAGTCAGGAGATGGATAAAAAAAATAAAACAAAAATAAAGACTTTATCAATCCCTAAAAGCACTGTGAAGTCTATAATTTAGAAGTGGAAGGTATTTGGTACAACACAGACCATGCCTGGATCAGGATGTCAATCCAAACTGGATGTAAGAGCCAGAGGAAACTGGTCAGAGAGACGACCAAGAGGCAGACAGTAACTCTGAAACAGTTCCAGGAATTTATGACAAAGAGTGTTAATTGTGTGCATGTGACAACAATATCACAAATTCCTCATTAAGACACTGCAGGCAAAAATGCACCTGTCAGTTTTTGATTTTGGGATTTTTGGCTGTTTTTCAGACTCCATCCAGAAAACATCCAAAAGATACTGTTAAGTGTTTCTTTTATAGCACTTTATCTATTTGCATCAATAGATTTAAATTACAAAACATATTTTTAAAAGCCATTTTCTTAAAATGAGTTTCTCCAACACTGAGCCATAAATCTCTACTTCAGTGGCACTTACACACACCAAACTTTATACATTTATTCCTGTCTATATATATATATATATATATTTTTTTTTTTTTTTTTCTTGATTATATACAACATTTTATTCCCCCCAAAATGGTGAAAATATATTGTTTTCTGGCTGTTCAAAGTATTTTCTGAATTATGGAGTGAAAATAAAAGATACCCAGAATTCCCTATGTAAAAATATTTGACTCTAATATGTCAAAAAAATTAATAAAAAACAAGAATTTTGAAATTGACATCATACAGTGTGCAGATTTTTATACTAGAAATGTATGCAAATTAGTGAATCTACCATTAAATAATGCCTCATTTGAAATATTTAAACATAAAAAAAAGTCTTTTTTTTTTCTTTTTTTTGCAATGATCAATGTAATCAACCAGCTTAATAAGTAAGGTGATAACTATTAGTTAAATTTGTTACCCTATTCACCTGCAGTATCTCGTCTTACAGTATGAGCTTGTTTGGGAGGGTTGCATGAAAAAAGCCACTCATCAAGAAAGAGCACGTGCAGTCACGACTGAGCTTTGCCAAAATGCACCTTGACAATTTATTTCTGTCTGTCTGTCTATTGTTCTATCCATCCATCCATCTGTCTGTCCATCCATCCAACCATCCATCCGTCTATCATTCTATCTTATCATTTAGTCTATCTATCTCTACAGCTGTTTATGAGATGACATCCCCGTCCTGTATCTGGGCATGGCTTTGGTCATACCTATATCATAACAAATTGAGTGTTTAATGAATTTTCATGCTGTCTGTGTTCACTGATCTAGAACAGAATTTCTCATTATTTTTCCATCACTCTGGTAACCTTGCATGCAAGTCTATGTCTCTGATCACAATATGAATTAGTGAAGTGCATGGACAATTCTTCTCCTGACTCACGCTGAGAACCACTTACCCACCAGCTGAGCTTTCCAAACGGATTGATATGATCGATAGGATTCCCCTTCACTGAATAAGGGCTTCAGTGAGGTGAGAGCACTCATATCACACAGACACACTCTGTGACCTGCAGGTTTTGTTGACATGGAACGGTTTAGTCCGGTCTGTAAGTAAACCGTCTCTTCCAGCTGTGAGAATCAATTACAACATGCATTTAAAAGGTTAGCAGCCAAGCACAATGAGTTCCATGCATATTTGCATTTGTCATTTAGTCCAAACCTGAATATTTCCTAAAATATACATATTTACTCAGGTAGATGTATATAATATGTGGAAGTGAGGAATAAATAAAGCTTATTTATTACAAACTTATACCTGACTTTGTTTTGACTTTGTTTTAAGAGAGAGAGAGAGAGAAACGTTTTCTAAATGAATGTTTTGTCAGATTAATCTTACCAATTTGTCCCCAGAGAATAGCTAAAACGAGACACACACAACCACAAGGTGATTTGTTGAGCTGCTGTTCAGGCACTGCGATCATAGAAATGCAAATATCTGTTAATTAGTGTCGCATGTTTTGAAGCACAGTCAGTGTCCTTTACATGTGAGTTGTGTTCCTTCTCTAACAACTTAAATTTGAATGCATTAATTTAGGTCACACTTTTAGTGAAAGCAACCTACAAATATGAGATGCAAGTAGAAATCATAAACCAACCTCCATCTGTACTGCACAGGAGGAATCTGCTGATAATAAATTGAAGGTACAAGAGCACTAGATTTTATTTATCCCATTCATCTTATTGTGTCGTGTAATTGTACGAAAAATGTAATGGTTTTTATTACATGCTGCATTCAGTTTGTTAGATAATGCTTTAGTATTATGATCTATCGACTTTTACTGCATTTGCTCATTTAAGATCATGTTCATTTCTACATACACAACTCTTCAAAAGTTTGTGGGTCAGAAAGTTTTTTTTGTTGTTGTTGTTATAGAAATACTTTAAGAATAAATATAAGACATACTTTTCTCAGCAAGGAGACATTATAATAATCAAATGTGAAAATGAACACATTTGTAATTTTCTTGGTAGTAATATTTTTATTGAAAATTAATACTTTAATTCAGCAAGAATGCATTCAATTGATCAATAGCGAGAGTAACAACATATATAATATTAAAAAGATAATATATATATTTTTTTTTTCAAATAAATTCTTCCTAGTCCAATTTCCTGCTTATCAAACATTATCACATATTATTCAACATTGATAATAATAATAAATATTTCTTAAACAACAAAGCAGCATATTAGAAGTGAGACTATAGACTGGAGTAATGATGAATAGAAAAACATAATTTTTAATTGTCATATTATTTCACAGTATTACTGTATTTACTATATTTCTGATCATATATATGCAGCCTTGGTGTGAACACACTTCTTGCATTAAAAAATTAATAATAATAATAATAATAATAATAATAATAATAAAAATGTAAACATTTACAAATCTTACCGACAAAATCTTAAACTTTTGAACAGCAGAGTATAGATACATTTTGCCATTTCAAGTTAAATGAACATAACATATTATTAATTAATAACATTAATTAATATTGATAAATTATAAAATTATATGGTATAATTATTAATTATTCCTTATTAATTATTAACATTTGAATAATAATATACATTTATTCAGTTTGTCTATTTAATTTTTTTTTTATGTAATTTGTTTCAGTGCATTTGTGGCTCACTTTAAATTAATCATAAAAAAATTAAATAATTAAAATTCCATTCCAAAGGATGATTTGTGTGTAAAACAGATTTCACTGGTAATTGCATGTTCTTATATGCTTATTCAGTGCTGCATGAATAAACGAGCGACAGGTGTCAGGCTGCTTTTCATATTCAAACCAAGACGTGAACAAAAAAAAAAAAAACATATCCCAGCTGTTTATTTGCCATGTGCCACATGCTGTTAGAGGAACATATCTGCTCGTTAAATTAGCTCACATATCAGTTCTGTCCTCCGACATGACGAGTTCCTTCAGCTATTAGACAGTAACAGATTTCAGGTTTTGTCTGCAAAATGATGAATGCATGTAACAAGTGAAGCATTTCTACTTCTTTTGTGGTGGTTGCATGATAATGTGTTGAGTTGCAGGGCACTGTCACCATCTCCTGTGCGGGTCATTAAGAAGCAGCCGCTGTCCCCTGTCACCAGTCGATGTCAGGCACTAGATGAGCTGCTGGAAATATTGCCTATTATTTTAATGTTTTGATGTAATATCAAGCTCCGATGAGAGGTAATGCAGGTTGCAATTAAACAAACGCTAGCTGACCTCTGCAACACTGAATCTCTGTTGTTGCAGCATTGTTGCTGCTAGCGTATACAGCAGAGTGCCGCAGGATGACTTGTAATGGTTGACATATGCTTTCTCTTTATCAGCCGCCGTACTCTGAGGCTCTTCCCCAAGGCTTCACAGACGGATGTCAGTTTTGAGAGGAAGTGAGCCAGCGGGTTTAGATTGACTTAGTTTAAGAGCTGCTTAACACATCAAAGCCTTTAAAACCTTTTGACAACTGAAACTTCTGTTTATGTGTGTTAGGACTAAGGAGGGATTGAAGCAGCAGATTTAGTGCTTATTTAGCACTTGAGTATCTAAATCAGGTAATGCTACAAATACATCAAAATATTATATTTGCATAGTGCAATTCTTCATTTACAGTAGCATGCCTGTTCTGAGTTACTAGGTTTTTGACTTTTTAAAATGTTGCAAGTGTGCTCGACTATCTTGCATGTCTACTGTCTACAATCAGTGTTTTTATTCTTTCTTTCTTTTTTTTTTTTTAGAAATTAAAACTTTTTTTCTTCCACAATGTATTAGATTGATTATATGTCAGTAAAGACATTTCTGATGTTACAAAATATTTATATTTCAAATAAATGCTGTTATTTTAGAACATTCTATTCATAAAATCATCCTGAAAAAATATGTATCATGTTTCTTGAGCAGCAAATCATCACATTATAATTTTTTTCCCCCTGAAGGATCATGTGACACTGAAGACTGGAGTAATGATGCTAAAAATGCATGTGTCAGTGTGACATTTTTACTGAGCTGTTTTTTTTTTTCATTATTATTTTATTTATTTTTTTATCATAACCCTCACTTGATAACTTTAAAGGGATAGTTCACCCAAAAATGAAAATAACTTACCCTCATATTTTTCCAAATGCATGAAAACTAAAGAAGATACACTACCGGTAAAACGTTTTTGTAATGTTTTTAAAAGAATGTCATCTCTTATTCTGACCAAGGCTGCATTGATTTGATCAGAAATACTGTACAGTAAAACTAGAATATTGGGAAATAGTACTGTATTACAATTTAAAATACCTGTTTTCTATTTTAATAAGTTTTAAAATGTAATTTGTTTTTGTGATGTAAAGCTGAATTTTCTGCGTCATTCCTCCAGTGTTTAGTGTCACATGATCCTTCAGAAATCATTCTATGGTGATTTGCTGCTCAGTTATTATTACTGGTGCATAATTATTTATAATGGTTCTACCAATTATAAATAATCCTCTATAAATATATACATACATACACTGCTGTGAAGCAAACAATAGTGACATTTCAGAACAGATGGGAAAACCTTGATGAAAGAGCGAGACAGGACTACACCACGCTCACACTAGCGTCCGATAACATCGCCTCACCAAAACCCACGGCAGCCATTGTGCTTCTTACCTAACCTTGATCTATTATCCAGACCGGGGCAAAACTGTGCTCACATCAGAGAGGTGAGTGTTCGTTTCACCCGCAATCGATTTCTTTCGTCTTTAATGGATGGCTTTATTTAGCCGCGAGAAAGAGCACCACTCTCTCATACACGACCAGCAAGCTGTTTAATAGACCCAAATCTATATTTCATTAAAATGATGACATTCAGCACCCCCCGCTTGCTCTTAACTCCTGTCCCATCGATCGCCGGCCGTTTAACTCTTGTAGTCGTGTGATAAATGGACTGCTCGTAGGTGGCGCTCTCCTCCGAACCCCCTGCTTTTCATAATGGAAGAACTGAGGCTCTTGATTCTGCCCTTGTCAGGCAGGGTCAGAGGTCATGCAGGCTCATGCATGCAATCATCTGCTGGACAGAATCCGTGGTACAAAGCGAATCCGGTACGGTTGCAGTCTGGCACAGATGGAGGATAATTGGCTCGGGTTGCACAGATTCATCTCACCCAGTCGGCTCAGATCTGCTCCATTTGTCATCTGGACAGCAACAAAAACTATTGAATCGATTTCATACCCAAAAAACACGAAATCCTTCACTGCTGCCATTAATGTTTAAACAATGGACTCACTTTTTGCTTTCTCTTTACATCACTGTCGATTGTGAGAATGTATGATGAGATTTTTGTCAGATTCTCATGAAACCTTTCAAGAACATGTCCCAAAATCAGTATACAGTATATACATATGTCTGTTTTTTTTTTTAATAGATTAATATTTTTATTAAGCAAGGATGCATTAAGTTGATCAAAAGTTACAGTGAAGACTAAAGTTTATAATATTATTTTGTACCTTATTTTTTCACTGAACCAAGCATCCTGAAAAAACAAATTGTTGCATTTTCAAAAAAATTATTAAGTGGCACATGTTTTCATTATTGATAGTAATAAAAATGTTTCTTGAGCAGTAAATGAGCATATTAGCATAATTTCTAAAGAATCATGTGACCCTGAAGACTAGAGTAATAATGCTGAAAATTCAGCTTTGATCACAGGAATAAATTATATCTGAAAATAAATATATATTTAAATAGAAAAAAAAAACAAAAACGAAATGCCTATTTTTTCCTGTTTATTTGATCAAACAAAAATGCTATGCTTTGTGAGCACGAGTGGCTTCATTAATATTTCCAACCTGAAATTTTTTAACTGATAGAGAGAAAGAGTGAGAGAGTTTAAAACAATGCATTTTTTCCTCATTAAAATCAAATTAAATTTACAATTAAATTCACTACAGATATTTTTGCATGAGAATATTAGGAGAAAATGTTCTTGTGCTTAACTATTAATTACAATAATGTAATTGTCATTTAATGAAAATAAAAATATCATGATGCAAAAATCTCAAAATAAATTGATTGTAATATTGTAATAATAATTGCTTAGACCCAGTTTTGAATTAGGTAAACCAATTAGCTTTTCACCCCCTTGTTCGCTGTAAAAAGATCACTGTAGCTCATGCTTAGGGTTCGAGATTTGAACAAACTATCTTCGGCATGTAATAATGTGTGCTGTACCATCTGGGCTACAGAGATGAATGATAGCAATACATTTATCTTGTTGAAAAGAGGTGTTTGTACAATATCAAAAGAACCATTAAAGTATGATAAAAGTATGTGCTACATTTAAAGTCTTTGTTAGTTGAATTTACGTATGTTATCATTAACAATGTTTGGCTCAAAACATAATTTTACAAATTGGACAATGCTCATATTCTCTTGCCAGTATAGAAACAAACAACAACAACAAAAACAGACAATTTAATATGCTGTGGAAGCTGTGGTGTTTATGATGAACTAGCAGTAATCTGACAGCTTCTTGAGGGTAAACACATTTGACATTTTCTCATTGACCTTATGTCTGCTCTTCCAGGAGCTGATCTCTGACAGATTCCCCTCCGTCTGCTTAACAAGCTCCGACCGGTACAGCAGCACGTCCTGGTACTATGTTATGTTGTGGTTCTGGGTAGAAGTTGCTCAATCTGGAGTATTTTTAACGTGAGCCATTTGTGGCTTTAGTACAATCATGTTAAACACAACAGTTCAAAATTGGGCATCTGTAAGAAGTCTCTTGTGCTCAGCCGCTTCATTTATATGTTCAAAAATACAGTAAAAACAATATTGTGAAATATCGTAAAAAATTCATATAACTGTTTTCTAATTGAATAAATGTAATTTCTTCCTGTGATCAAAGCCTGTGATCAAAGTCCATGGATAGTGCTAAATCAATTTGGGGAGGAAAAGCATTTTCATCTGTTGCTCCTAAGATGATCTCTTTGTGTTAGTCTAGACCAGTCTTTCTCAAACTTTTTCAGCACAAGGACCACTTCATCTTCCTATTTTTTTCTGAGGACCACCTAACAGAATCCCACTCTAACACGCCCCCAAAAACCAAAAAAATAGGAAGGATAAGCTAAATTTAAGTTTAATATGCAACTGTTTCAAGTAAAAAACTAATTATTCAAACACAAATGCAATAATATGATCAGAAATTATTATATACATTTTTATTTAATTTGAAAAAGTAAATGTGAAATGAGTTGCAGCTTAATATGAACAACAAACTGCACATGTGGAAAAAAAACTGCTATTAAACATACTGTAACAGCCTAGGTCCCACTTAATGCCATTCCAAAGAGCCATTAGTTTAAAACTGAGGTGGTGGGTATAGGAAGTCTATGGTTGTAACTATGGTAACAATAAAATGCTGAAAAGAATGTTCCCCTTAATGTCCAATATCTCTGAAATTACTGGGATTTTACACATGAAACAAAAACTAGTACATTACAAAACTAATAGATCTGTGGATTCTAGATTTTGAGATTTCCATCTAAAACTTAACGTGAATATTAATGAGACGGGTGGTGCTGCTTATCACACATCAATGTCTGGCTCCAAACACTTGCCTAGTTTAGGTCATCGTTTCGCGGACCACTAGGGGGCGATGGCGGACCACTAGTGGTCCGCGGACCACACTTTGAGAATTACTGGTCTAGACTAAAGACTCATGTGTTTAGTCAGACCAGGCATTTAGTAGAATTCCAGGCATTAGTGCACATCCTGCACTTAATCGGCCTGCACTAGTTCTGTATGCTGGTGGCTATTGTTTTATACATCCTCCTCTGTGCACAGTGTGCAAACTCTCTGTTTACATGGAATACCCCAATGACATACTGCGTTTGCTGAAATGTAATGTGAGGGATTCCATATCACAGTTTGACCTTTCATTTCCAGTGTGACAAATTGCAGTAGATGCTTCAAATTCTTCACATCTACTTTTGATTGTTTAATCAGCTTGCCAAAATTAATATTTTTTGCATAAAATGTAACTTAGAATAGGCACTA
The DNA here is from genome assembly GCF_003368295.1 of Carassius auratus. Taxonomy (NCBI): domain Eukaryota; kingdom Metazoa; phylum Chordata; class Actinopteri; order Cypriniformes; family Cyprinidae; genus Carassius; species Carassius auratus. The sequence goes on along the minus strand of NW_020526345.1, from coordinate 101,946 downwards.
TCATTTATAACAAAGATTTGGCTAATGATATTAAATAGTACTTTGGTTGTAATATAGGCTATATTAAATTTGCCTGAAAAAGTTTATGACCAAAAGTTACTTACAGATTTTTTTTTTTTCACAAAATACAGAATAAATGTACTTAAAATGTAATATATATATTTTTTTTTCATAATGCATATTTAACTAAGAGGTCAAAAATTGAAAGCCTGATTTGATTTGATTTATTTTTGTTGATAATTTTTTTATTTGTATTTTATTTGATTGGGCGAAACTGGAAGTGAATTAGAAATACTAAATATACTTTTTAAAATAACTTTTTTAATTGTTTATATTAAACGAAGAGGTCAATGATTTTATTTTATTTTATCTTAGCTCAATGTAACATTTATCTCTAGCTTTCAGTACCCATGAACAAAGATGGTGGATTTCAAGTGCTGTACTTCCAGAGGTCCTATACGCCAACCAAACAACTGCCTATAAAAGGAATGCTAATGGATAGCCTTTTCAGCTATTGTATACCCCTTTGAATTAAACATGCAACATAATGAGGTCAGTGACATCAGTTTTCATGCTACTGTTTGCATATTGTGTACTGTTTCCCATACTTCTACAGTGTACAGTACACTGCACAGTTAGCAGAGTGCTATGTTTTCTGTTCTGAACGCTTCCATTGTGTGCTGATTCTTCTTCCGATGGTGTCTGGCAGTCATGTGCTGGTAATTATGCATAAAGCACCATAGAAGGCAGACGAGGTGAAGAAGTAATTTCATACCAATCACTGCTCATTACCTAACAAACATTGATGACACTCAGCCCTGGAGAGGCCACACAAACCAGCGCTGATGAGTTGTAATCACATTCATATTTACCTCTTTGGAGATAACGAGGTTTTGGAACACAATTAAGCAGTAGTCAGGTTAAAGCAGGGTAATTCCAGCATTATTTCCTACCGATGAATAATTAACGCTGGTATAATTGTGTTTTATTTGCCTGCCAATGCTGGGCGTTGGAAATGCTTGTTAATTGTGTTTCCTCTGACTCGACTCTCAACAACTCTTTCGGTTTTAATTAATAAGAAATTAATTTTGCTGTGCTCTGTTTTGACAGGGTTAATTTAAATATTGTAAGCATGAGTGATGATGTATATTAGTGTTTAAAATAGGAAATATAGGTGAGTTGACTGAGGTAATTTCTCTATGAAATCTTTGCTTTTTAAATCCTCTCTCTCTCTTTTGCACTCTTATGTATAAAAGGTGAATTTGTAGCCATTTGAACTTATACATTGCATCCAGAAAGTCAAAACACTGTCATAGAAATCCATTTGAAGTTGGTCTTGGATGGAAATATACTTGTTCTTCCTGAGTTGCGTATTTATGATGTTAGAATTGTATACGTCTTTTGTAGATTGTAGAATGCATTGCGATGAGCTCGGTTAAGCGTTACATCCTATACACCTAAACAGAATAGAGTTATTAGCAACAAGCTACAGTAAAATCAATCTCCACTGGAATTAACGATGCTATATGAGTGGCATATTGAATGACAATTCAAATCAAGTCACAGTCATGATGAATGGATAGTTGCCTCCTCCTTTTTTAACAAATTTGAAGAAAATTGCATCACTTGCTCACCAGTGGATCCTTTGGAGTGAATGGGTGCCGTCAGAATGAGAGTCAAAACAGCTGATAAAAACATCATAATAATCATAAACAAGTAATCCACACAATTCCAGCGAAGCAAAAGGTGTGTGTTTGTAAGAAACAAATACATTATTAAGATGTTTTAACTTCAAGACGCTGCTTCTATTGTCCTCATTTGTAAGTCATAAAATGTCTAAAGGTGTCTGTTGAATGATTAAACGTAAATTATTCTGGCTAAAGTATGAGGCCTTTATCCATAATATTACTTTTTCCAGTAAAAAAGTAATCTTTTCTGAATCAGGAGATAAATATGTATAATATATAACAATATTATTGCCCAGTGTTAAAAAAATGTTGGGTAGACATCCTACTTTACCTTCATGCATAGAGTATACTCACATAAAGCAATGTATGCTATAAAGCACACATTGGCCTTGTGATTGTTTACATTTTCATTTAAAGCATGAAGATATTAAGATATTACAAACATTTACATCATGAATGTCTGTAAAGCTGCTTTCAGGCAATGTGTATCGTGAGAAGCGCTATACAAATCAATTTGACCTGGCTTGAAAATATAGATGATAAACAGCAAGGCAGCTCCTAAGAGTTTGGACGAATACTGGACAAACCGTTTGAGCTGGAGGGAAAGTGTTGCTCAGAAGTCTTGAACAAACAAACAAAAAGTGAGTCTAAAACAGACTTTTAGGGTTTAGAATTAAAGTGAAGTAGAACAATTTGGGCAATGGTGTCTTTGAAAACACGAGTATTAAAAATTAACTATGTTGTGGAAGTCATCCTGCAGCATTTGTGCTCTACATCAGTTCTCACATCATTCTGAGGGCCTTTCACACCGCAGGAACCTTTTCATGATACCAGAACTAATTGTGGAGCTACCCTGTTTTGGGCGTTTTTAGTACCGGACTGCCTTTTTCGAGAACCAAATTAGCTGCTACTCCGGAGCAGGCGTCCTCCATCCTCCTGTTTTTAACGTTCTTCTTTTTTAACGTTGTTGAACGTCACGCACAAATGACATCACTGTCGACCGGCTTACGTCACATCCTCGTACACAAAGTCAGTGTGATGCATCCCTTTAAATGGTACTGGGAAATAGTTTGCGCACAATTCTCCCAGTACTTTAGTCCTGTACATTTAGTTCTGGAACTAAAGCGGTGCGAAAGGCCCTTTGGTGGGGAGAGCTGTGTGGTCAGCGTCTCATTTTTACCTTGTAGACAATGAAACAAGTGTCTTTGAAATAACTCATTACCGAAACATCAAAGAAGCACCTTAGCAAGTGCACCTTAACACCCAAAACTTCATAGTGTTGAGTTATGCATGAGCAAAAATATCTATGAAAGAGCTAAACAGGAGATCACTGAAAATATATATGTATGTTTAATTATTTAAATAAGATGCGTTATATCTGGTAGATCATTTCCGGGTACATGTATAAGGGCTAAACATTTCACCCTGAGCAAAAAAAAAAAAGCCTTTGAATGGTCCATTATTCATTTCTTTATGCTCCTATAAAAAGAGTTTTGAAGGATTACACAGTCATGCAGCGTCACACAGTGAGATTCCCTCAGTTAAGTGCCAGTGGAAAGTTCACACTACAGTATTACCCACGATACATTTCACCTGACAGCTCTGTCACAGCATCTGGTAATGATTTTTTCATTGTTCACAGATACCCTTTCTTCACTGACAGAGCTGTCATTGTGAGTTCAGAGCGAAATGTTATATATATTGTATATATATTTTCTTGTTCAGCAGGGTTATCTCTGCAGGGTTACACAAACAAACAGTATTTAGTGAGTCTATGATGGTGAAATAAACAAGCGTTTTAAAGCGCTTTATCTTCCATAATGACTTGAGCTCAAAAGACAGAAATAAAAAGCACATCAGCACAATAATTTTATTGTTTTCTCTGTATTAGATAGTTTTTCTTTCATGACTTTCAGCACCAGAACAGCCAGACATAAGAATAGTTTCTTTTCTTTGGCAATCTGTCTAATGAACAGTTAACTTGGCAATAAACGTGTAATACACAACACTACTAATACATTTATTTATTTAAAATGTTTCCCTGAATTTGTTCATTTCATACATATTTTCAATTTCTATTCTATTTGTAAATATGTTGTATATTATTATTTCCTATTTACTTATTCTATTTTTATTTTCTGTGTCTTGTCACTGTAATCTGTTTGTGCTGTGGACGTTTCAGTTACCAAACAAATTCCTCATATGTGTAATCATATCTGGCAACAAAGCAATTTCTGATAAAAAAAAAGAGCTTGTGGAAGATCTTGAGACTTTTCCAGTGATGGACATGGACTCCTGATCATTATCTTGAAGAGCAGGCACGTGCACAGGTAGGGCTCAACCTGTGCAGAGCACATGCCCTTTTTGCCCTTACACTCCGAAGTGCCCTTTTTTTTGGTGGTTTTTTATTTTATTTTATCGATGCTATTGGTCACCCTTTACGTCTGTCTGTCTGTTACGTCTGTTCTTAAAACGAGCTTGTGTAAATCTTATTCGATCCTCAAGCTGTCAGTAAGCTGATAACCCCGCCCCCTCTATATTAATTGAATCAACTGAAGTTCCACACAGCCGCACAGTAGACAACAGCTGAGCTGAACGAAGTTTTGCGAAGGGTAAATCTTGTTGTTTGAATAAGTACTACTAAACACTATGTCTATAAAGGCTCATATTTTATTTATTTGATGTCTGACTGACTCACTGACTGAGACATGTGGGACGTCGCCTGAGAGAGAGGGCTAGCATTTGCCATCTAGTCATAGCCAATACATAGCCAACACTTAAATAGCCTGTGCATACAGTTGCATTTCATCTTTTATAAGATGAAAATGTAATGTGATGCCGGCAGCGGCAGGCACTGTCGCCGTTTTAATGACGGACAAAAAAAAAATCACATTTGCACACATTCGCTGGTCAAATACGATATATTGTAATACAACAACACAATTGTTTTTACCATCGGAAATCATAACAGGTGCGCCCCCGCGCTGTTTCGTACGGGAACTTACACAAAGCGACGAGTGATCCTCGTCACCTAGATAACATATATTTCTAAGAAATTTCTTCTTTGATTTATAATTGCTGATACACTTAATTTATTAACATTTAGGCTAATAATGTTATGGTATACTCTCCGCTCATCCTCACATGTATAAAATGTTGTAAAACATGGTTTACTACAATAATGTAGTAGTAACTAAAAAAAATAAAAAAAATAACAGAAGACCACTGTGAAATCTTTATATTTTATCATGCAGAATGTAATTCATGATTCATTCCTAGGCTTCATTTATTTGATCCAGTAAAATTGTGTAATATTTTTACAATTTTAAATAACTGTTTTCTATTTGAATATATTTTAAAATGTAATTTATTTTTGTGATCAAAGCTGAATTTTCAGCATCATTACTTACACTACAGTGTCACGTGATCCTTCAGAAATGTTTTTCACTGCAACTGTACTTTTCACACTATTTTTATTTATTTTTTCATTGCTGGCTTATTTTAGTGGAAAGTGTAGTGAATAAGAGACATTCAAGAGACCAACATCCCTGGTCCACCACAGTATCAAATATTTTGCCAGGTACATGGCTCACAGAAGGTTGCTGTTGTAATTAGGTTTAAAGAACCCCTTTATCTATATATTATCTAATATTATTATTATGGTTGTTATTAATCGTGAATAAATCTAAAGCTTTTGAGACTATTATTTTGTGTTATTGAATTTGTCATGAAGATGTGACCATTTCTTCCTTTTATGCAGGCTTACTTAATAATCTTGATATAAAAAAAGGGAGGGGCGTGCCCTTTTTCAGTTTCAGCACATGCCCCTCAAAAGGTCTGTGCACGGCCCTGTTGAAGAGGGTCGGTGGGGAGAAACTGAATCTCATGAACAACCTGGAACCAGAGTGGAGAGAACGGCGTGTGTCACTGAGGCGTTTTCTGTGTGGTGAGATATGAGCTACATCTGTTTTTAGCACTGTTTCTAAAAACAAACATATGGTTGTGAAATCTTATCCATATGCTGCAGGTCTTCTTTTCTCACAAACACTAATTAAAGCTCTTGCTTTTCCTCCTCACTGCTATTCTCCGCAAACATCACGCAGGTGTTAGATGCCTTGGAAGGTTTCCCTTCAGTCCTCTTCCCCTCCTGCTCTCTTGAAATCCTGTATGACATGAAGAGTGTGTGTCTGTGTGTGGCTGTGGTCTATTGCATTGATTTTATCAGGTGTGTATCAGTTGGCTGCATCGGTAGGTCTGAATTATACTGACATGTTTCACTTGATTGATCTTCATCTGCTGTTGTCTGAACATCTGTGTACTGTGTCGTGACAGTGAAAAATATCCTAGAATGCAGGTCAGTGTGTTACAGGGTAGTGTTCTATGTAGAACTGAGCTGAAAATTCACTAAAATGCACTATTCAGTACACACACACACACACACACACACACACACACACACACATATATATATATATATATATATATATATATATATATATATATATATATATATATATGTACATATTTTCCATAGGAACATGATGATGTTGGAATTATGAATTCCCTTTCGAGGGAACGAGACACTGTGTCCTCTAGGGGGCGCTTTGGGGAACACCTCGTCGTGACCAGGCGGCAAGGAAGTCGACTGGAAGTTGAAGTCGGCAGCGTGCCGCCATCTTGTAGCAGAACTTCACTTGCGTTAGCATCCCATTGACTCCCATTCATTTTGGCGTCACTTTGACAGCGAATAACTTTACATCTGAGGTGTTTAAAGACTCCATTTGTCCATTCTTTATTTCTAAAGATACATGACAATGTATATAGGGCTCCATTACCTTCTATGTTACATTATGGCCCCGTAGAAACAGTTTTTGTAAATATAGGCTAACGATTGCGTCATAACCACTCGACTCTCTGTCACACAGTAGATAAATTACCGTACAGATAGGAGGAGAAGCTCGCAGGCATCTAACTTAATATGGCGTACTGGCGTTACATTTTAAAATACTGTACAAAATAATTAATCTGAATACTTACTCCTGCTTAGCCTGGTAATACCAGACTCTGCTACTTCACTTTGCTTCGTAGACAGAGTCTGGAATGGCATAATAGAGAAGTGTTTTCTCTTTCGCTAAGGGGCGCTTGTCTGAAGTTTAAAATCATTGGTTACCCGTAGCCAATCAGATACGTTTAGTTATGACGTATGTTATTCGCCTGTACAGCCGCATCGAAGCACAGACATCATGCATCGAACTCAAATCTATGATTGAACTTCCACTGTAAACCTGTTGTAAACACATGATGATGCGAGCGAAATACCAGAGTGAACATGGCTGTAAACGACTTTTGCAGTTTGAAAAAGAGTTGAATGTTCTCCATAACAGAGCGAATTGCATCCCGTGTCTCGTTTCCCATTTCCGCGGTCGTTTCGGTTTTCGATTTCTCTAACCTACAATGTAAAACTCGGCGCTTAGCATCTACGTCACGGCTCTCAGCCCGCCCTCTGTTCGTTGATTGGCCCGGCCGTTTCCAGACCGGTGGCAAACAGAAAGCTCTGACGCTGTATCAGACTGAGTACAGAAGCGAAATGAAATTTAGCGGAAGTAGGAAGTCTGACGTAGTCAGGCTAACTCCTGCTCACTTACGCCAAAGAACTCCCCGCTCAAGCTTGCCGTCTCTGCAAGATTAACGATGGCAGTTTGCACGCACAGCTACTAGAAGATTTACATCTGTCAGACAGGTTGCTGACGTCATTAAGCTTAGTTTGAGTCTGCGTTTTATAAACGGAAGTGCTAAAGAAAGCTAAAAATGGGCTTCACTTGTCTAAATTGAGTTCCAATGGGGTTGCTGTGTCCATTTCTTTTACTGTCTATGGTCGTGACCCGTGTCTGAAGCATACATTGAAAAAACACCAACTTGTTGGCCGTTTGTTTGAAGCGTGCATCTGAAAGAACCGGTAAGGGCGATCTTTCTTTGTTTATAATGGCGACAACTAGCAAGCGTTTAGACAATGTGTGCATCCGTGTCTGCGTTATTTGACACCCGATGACACACACTTTGTGTCATTTGTTTGGGTGAAGAGGAGATGTCTTTGACGAGGCAATCTGCATGCATTGTGAGCGTTTTTTTTTTTTTCAGTGGAAAAAGCTCCGCTCTCGTTCGTCTCTCTTATGAAAGAAGAGGGGGAAAAAAAGGCAGCCATCTGCTTCCCGCAGTTCAGGACCTGTCCGCGTTGAGGCGTGGAAAAGAATGAGCTCGTGAGAATACAGGTGGATCTGTCTGAATGGTTTAAAGAGGGACTTTCCCTTTCGCTCTCGTAAAAAAAAAAGAAAGAAAGAAAGAAGGGCGGCGAACGAGAGAGAGCCTCGGGAGGATGATGTTATATCTTTGACACTTTCTGATACTGAGGTTAGTGCTCTGCTGGGTTTTTACCCAGGAAAAGCAGGAGATATTTGAGGATGGTGAAAAAGCTGAGGCTGAGCCTTCTCAATTCTCCTGCCCTGCGTATGTAGAGCTGTTGGAGGTTATTGAGCGAAAATTACCTTTTGATCTTAACCCTCCAGCATGATCTCCATACAGAGATTAAAAAGAAATTAAAGATGCCGTTTTCTTCTCGCATCTATCGGTTTCGGCATGAAAGTAATCTGCCGTCATCGAGGTGATGCGCGAAAGCGGCTATGAGGGAATGCCTAAATAATTTTTATCTGTGAACATTTTCTTTCTGCAGAGGAGACATCCTCTCTTAATCTCCCTCCTTGCCATTTAAGCCCGTTCAGAAAATCATCTTGCTTAAATGGCAAGGAATACGCAGTAGCAGGTCAGGCTGTGGCTTTATTACACATGGCGCTGGGGCTTCAAGCATATCAGACTGATCTGCTAAGAGACCTGGATAGAGGCAGGGGCCTTTTTCTGTTCAGGTAGCTGAGCTGCGCCGCACCACGGATCTCTTTCCATGCTACCAAGCAGGCCGCCTCCGCCATGGGCAGGACTATGGTGGCCATGGTGGCAGCGGAGAGACATCTGTGGATGAACCTGGCAGACATCGGGAGGAAAGAAAATGCTTTGTTCTCGATTCTCAGGTTTCGCCTTCTAATTTTTTTCCGGAATTTCCGTTGAGACGGCGATTTGAGAAGTTCACGGAGACGAAGGCGCACTCTGCTGCTTTCAGATCCTTCGTTCCACGAAGGTCCAGGTCTGAGCACGAACAACATAGGGGTCCTGGCTTGTCTCGATCTGAGGATCAGAGACGGGCACAGAAGGCTAGTGTCGCAACTCGCGCTCCTCCCCCACCTGCGGGCAGGGGTTAGAGGAATCGTGGGTCACGAGGAGGTAAGCAGAACCTAAGGGGTATGATCTAGACAAGGTAACGTTCTCGTCCGAATCAGAGTGATACCGAGGTATCTACTCGTTCCCTTTGGGGATTTTTAACCCTCTGGAGTCTAAGAGGTTATCAGGAAAAAATAGCCTCATAACGTGTATATGCGTTAATCGACTTCAGAGGGTTAACTTCTGCTTTTATCCTCCCCTTCCTAATTCCCCTGTAACCACTAGCTCTCCACCTGATCGAGGTCCTATGCTGGACCTATAATGTTTTTATGGTTTTATCTTCATAGCAACTACCTGACTGATGGTTCAGACTAAATGGAGGCGTCCCTTGAGCAGGGCTCCAGCGCAGGAGGATGGGTGAGTAAATGTAACCCTCTCTGTATATACTTATGTGTATTTAATTACTGGTGATTATGTGTCTACTAATAAACTCTGTGAGTTTCCTTTTGCAGTGCTCAGTTACAGTGTTTACTAAACACTCGCCAGCACCAGCCATCAGGGTTCATGTTCTGGTATTAGGCGGCTGAGATCACAGGTTTCTGAGGGAGCCTCCTTGATCATCAGGCCTGGCACAGCACTGCAGGGAATTTCATGGATGTCCAGCCAGGTCACCCCGAGGGGTCTCCTGGCCGTTTAGGGGTGCTGTCGCATCTAGCGGGAAGTGGAGGTGGCAGTTACAGAAATCTTCTTGTATATGCTGCCTCAGGTGATGCTCCCCTTGCCCGAGGTTTGTAAAATTGAGCTTGCCTCTCCCGTGAAATTCAGCGCCTCTGCGATGCTTAGGAACCTTTAAGTACACACGCTAAGCTTTGTTTACTTTCTCAAAACCACATGGTGGTCAGTGTGCACGTGAACACTTTGCGCACTTTCTAAAAATCCACAAGTGGTAATTTGCATGCAAGACTCTGCAAACTTTCTGAAATCTTGTACGATAAGGGTTACGCTTCGCTCCCTTTCTTGAGATGATTAGACCTTGGATCCTTGGGCTCCATTCAGCCAGTGTGTATTTGTTTATACACCTCAAGCATCGCTTCCCTCAACATAAGGGGCTATTTGGGTGATTCTCGTGGTAACTTAGCAGCGCTCCCCTTTTTTCCAAAAAAGGGTCACCTATGAGCGCACTACTCTGAGCTCGGAGTTCTCCTCTCACATGAGACTGAGTTCTCTGTTTTTTCCCCAGCAGGGACGTACTGGGACTGAAATTCAGCCCGGGACTTTAAGACGGAGAGGCCTTTTACGCGAGTGCCCTTGGTGCACGAGCAGGATTTTTTTGCAGTTATTTTCATTCTAATAGTGTTTTTATGGTATAAAGACAATCAGATTACGCTGAAGACCTTCAAGAAACTTTAGGATAACACCTGCCTCCTCAGGTTGTATAAGCAAGTCCACTGCACTGAACACAACCAGGTCAGCAAAACCTAATCTTAAACACATAAGTCACACAGTATACTGCGAACTACCAGCATGTCATGTGTACAGTCAGTCGGAGTGATAAAATAGTTACAAATACTCACACCCACTCATACTCAAAAACTACAATGCAGTCCCATACAATAGAGATTGTGTGTGTGTGTGTGTGTGTGTGTGTGTACTCACTTTCAACTCTCCCTGCCTCAGCTTCCCCTGTGCTGGACCCTGCCTCTGCTGGACCCTGTCTCTGCTTACTGATTGTACAGCTACATAACATATGCATGAGAAGAACATGAGTAATAAATATGACAAAGAATAATACATTTTCTAATTCAATCTGTGCTTCAGTCAGGTTATTATCTAGTATGTGGAACTATTGGCATTTTATCCTTTATGTAAATATGTAACATTGTGCTGTATTTTTCTATTTTTGTGTGCGTGTTCTTAATAAAGCTTTGATTGATTGATTGATATGCCTAATATGATTGCCTACCCAGCCCTGCACACTGCCCCTCTACCTGTCTGTTTCCTGCTCTTCTCCTCCTGCTGCTCCTTCTCCTCCTCTCTCCTGCTGCTGCTCCTATTCCTCTCTTCTCCTCCTCCTCTCTCCTGCTGCTCCTCCTCCTCTCTCTTCCTGCTGCTGCTGCTCCTCCTCCTCCTCCTCCTCGGAGCATAAGTCTTTGGGCTTTATTTAAGTCTTTGGGCTTTATTGTGTCATGCATCCCTGACTATTTATGTATTTTTAATGTATGACACAGAATACTGTATTCATATTTGTATATTTAAGTGGTCAAATAAAATTGGAAGCGTTTCCAGCCAAAATAGAATAGGAAAAGATGTTTATGTCATTTTGACACGAATAAATATTAATAAATTACATTTTGATATTTGAGAGTCTCTAGGTTTTGACATAAATGAAGATATAAATGTAATTTAAACAAATGTATCACCAGAGGCTTATTTTTTTTTTTTTACCAGAGTCTTATCATATTATGTCACCTAGCAGCAGCGCCGCGTCAGACACGTTTCTGGTGTGCAAAGACCAGGCAAAGACATGGAAAACGCTACGCAAACACCACGCAGCTTACACTCAACAGAAACGCCACGCTCACGCACAGTCAGCCAGCCAGCGTGTCGCCGCCGCTCACCGGCCTAATCGTGCACCTGTCCTATCCATGCTGCTGGGTCCTTCCTCATCTGCACCTCCTGCCACAGCACCCTTTTCAGTGCGGAAAAGGTCCGTTAATTTGGCACATTTAGCTGCCTCTTGTGCCAACATGTTTTTCTTTTTCATTCTTATTTTTTCGGCCCCACCCATTTCTTTCTCTTCTTTCCTTCGTTTCGCCATTTTTACCGTCTGTCTCTGTTGCATTCACACAAACTCAAACCTAACCAAGTAAACTCCTTTGATCGGCGCCTTTGAGCCAATCGGATGTCAGGAAATACGAGGATCAGTCCAAGTTGGGAGGGGCCGCTCGTATCCCCCCTTAAGATTGGAAGTATTGGTTTGGCCCAGTCTGAAACACACACACACAGACAGACACACAGCTGCGTTCCGCTGCAGCTGAGCGGCCGGCCACAGGCCGGTACGGTAGCGTATCATATAAAATAAATAATAATAATAAAAAATAATAATAAAAAATTTGACCACCGGCCGATTCGGCCTGAAATGGACCGGCCGTTCGGGATTGTTCCCGGTATTCCCGATTGCCAATCCGTCCCTGTTCCCCAGAGCGCTCCAGTATTGTTTCCATAGATCGAGTTGATGACTCTCAGTCATACTGTTTTGAGATGCAACATTCCATCTATGAGCTGTTCTATCAGAGTGCCACGAGAGCCCCTCCTTAGAACAGTATTTGAAAATCCATGCTATGATAAGTGTGCACGTGAAGTCTTTGCACACTTTCTGAAATCCACACTGTGGTAATTTCGCACGCTAGTATTCTGCGTTCTTTCTAAAATCCTATATGGTGAGGGCTTTGCGCGGTTGCTTCGTGCCCATTCTTGAGTTTGTAAAAGCCCCGTTCATCTTGGGCGCCACTCCACCTATGTATCCTCGGATACCTATCTAAACAGGGTTTTGCTACTAGAGAACTGTCGAGACAGCTCTTTCAGCAAGCTTATGCGTAAGCTAGCGGTAGCCCCTGTGTTATAGGCAAGACCTGGTAGAAATGCTAGGTTCTTAGTCGTATCCCTTTAAAGGAATCTTTCCTGATTCCAAGCCTTCAGCTCTACCCTGGGCCGAGGCCCTAACAATTAAGTTGGGTTTGTTGCTTAGGCCTTTTGGCCGTAAGGGGTACTGTCACAGACAGCTGTCTAACGTCCCAGGGGCAACTCCCATGGAAATGAAGTTGGTACTTAGTGCTCGCCATGATTCTGGCCTGCACTCCCCTCAGCATGGGGACATGGGTACACTGTTCCCCAAAGTGCCACCTAGAGGACGCAGTTCGAAGTTCCCTCGAAAGGGAACTGTCTCAGGTTATTTATGTAACCATAGTTCCCTGAGTAGGGAACGAGACACTGCATCCTCTAGCTCCCTGCCATTCTTCGGACGCAAGCTTCAGACGAAGAAGATAATAATGTGCTCTCCGGTCGCTTATTCATAGTCGCGCCGGTAGTGACGTCGGAGGCTGCACCGGCCAACAAGTTGGTATTTTTTCAATGTATGCTTCAGACACGGGTAACGAGGAGGTGTTCCCCAAAGTGCCCCCTAGAGGACGCAGTGTCTCGTTCCCTACTCAGGGAACTATGGTTACATACGTAACCTGAGACAGTTTTTCCATAAGCTGAGGTAAATACTAATATACAGAAGGCATAATTCAAAGAATTAGGGAAAATTTTCTTTTTTAATTGTCTGATGATGTCTTCTTTTTGACTTCAAAAAAGGTTATATATTTTAACAGTATTTTATTGTGAGATTGTGAGATTATTTAATGAAAAATAAGCCTTATTAAATGAACTGTTATTTATAAGCTTTTTTCCCTCCTTCTTGGGCGGGAAAGGGAGGAATTATGGTCAATATTGATAATTAATATTTGCAAAAAGTGCTTTTGTGCTGAAACCTTGGCTGGCTTAGGCCTGTCATGGATAAATAATGATGACAATAAAGCCACCAGTATGAGGCTGAAAGCCCCTGTTTTGATAAATTATTTATTGAATCGTTCAAATCAAACGATTCATTCAAAATGGATAATTCAGTTAGAAACGAAACAAGCCTGCGCTATGTGATATTAGTAATTTGCAATACTATTTAGGCCAGATGGGCAGGACAGTATGCACATTGGGATGCAGGGAAAGTGTCCATCTGAATGGGCTGTTGAATCACTGGCTCACTTGATTCATTCAAAAACTGATTCATTCAAGGAATGAAACACTGTGTTACTATGTACTGTTTTATACAATTAATAACACATCCGTGCCCGCGTATATAGGCCTACTGATATTCAGAACAGAACTTGTTTTGTGCAATGAATATAAAAACAGGAACACTCATACATGGGTATTTTTTCGTTAATTGCTTGAATTATAAGGTTATTTTACCTGTATTCTAATAGGCTTCATCGCGCAGTGAATGCATTTGGAGTCTCTTTTGTTTTTGCAAAGTGGATGACTATAATGTCGGCTGTCCTGTCATCTCTCAGCCCCTCACAGTCACACATACAGCACAATCAGATTCCATCCCCCGCATCCCCACTTAATTCGAGCCCTTATAGTAAATCTTGGTTATGACCATATTAATGAATTTCTGGGCTTAATAAAGCTATGATGAAATCATATTCCTCAACACACACTGCTCTTCATTTCACCATCTCACCCCGTGGCTAACACTCTAGGCATTTCCCGTGTGTTTTTCTTTAATAATTCATCACACCCCATACTAATGCTAAATACACTCCTGTTCTGCAGGGGTTAATAATTCCTTGCGATGGGGTCTGTTTGTGCTATATATCCCAAACATCTGCTCTATTCCATCTAACGCTAATCAAACCTGTTGTTTCTCCCACAGGAAGTCCACACCTGTCAGGGACTTTGCCTCGTCGAATTAGGCCTTTTGACATAACGTCCACATCAAAGTCGGCGTGTGGGATAAACACATCGCCATCATTCAGCATGAGCCGTTACCTTCAGCATGGGACGTTGCCAGCAAATTCAGAGTGATGTATAATCTCCAGAAACCACAGAGTCTTTTTGATTCATGTCCGCTGTGCACAGCAGAAGTACATCTTTGTTTTATTCATAATCACCTGAGATTCCTGATCAAAGAATCCCACGGTTCCTCCGTCCACCCACTGAGCGTTCCTCTGTGATTAAACGGGACCGCCTGCCCATCTCGCACCATCCAGAACCCGCCGTAACCTTTTCATCAGGTGCTTCCTTCATTCCAGTCTTCGTTAGTCGTCCTTGTGGGAATTCTGCCTCTCTTTCTCCCCCTCTCTTTTTCCTTCCAGGATGAAATGAATGGGAAATAATAAAGCTTACACTCTGCTTTGATGCTTCTACCTGAATAAATTCTCATTTCCCATGGTTTCAGCACATCTGCGGCTCACGGAGTTCCACATCTCTGCTGATATGAAAGAGGGTGCTGGCAAGGTGTGTGCCATCTTCTGTTATAAAGTAAGATGTGACAGCTCTGCGGTTGATAGTGAGACAGTGATCCGAGTCTGTTTCGACACCTTTCATCATTCAGGTTTATTTCTACTTCCTTTTCACCACATTCATTCTTCTGTAGACTTCCGTGTCTTTCGTACAGTGCTTTGTAGAAAACCTTAGAGCACAAGATATTTTTTTTATTTTATTTTTTTAATAACTTCTAGACTGTTGTTTAAAATACTTTAAGAGATCATTTACAGCCACAGGCATTGCTATGCGGTTGCTAGGGTGTTCTGCATGCTCTCCATATAGTGCATAAGTGCCCACTTTTTCAGCAGCATAGGTTCCTGAAGTATTTTTCTATTAATTTATCCCATAGGAATTGCAAAAGTCTTTGCCAAAGCATTTTAGGCCATGAACCAAGTCAGCTAGCCTGACTACGTCAGACTTCCTACTTCTGCTCAATTTCATTTCGCTTCTGTCTACGAAGCAAAGTGAAGTAGCAGAGTCTGGTATTACTGTCACACCTGGACCCATTTAGTGTGTTTTGCCCGTGACCCAGTTTCTGTCTTCCGTGTTTAGTTTGATTAGTTCCCAGGTGTTTCTGTTATCTTCCTCATGTGTTCCATGTCCCTGTTAATTTAATGATTCCATCCACCTGTGTTTCCCCATTATCCTTTGTACAAAAGCCCTGTCCTTTCAGTTCTGTGTTGTCGGGTCTACTACCTCACTTGCTACAAACTTCATTTGCTACTAACGTGTGCCTACCTCTGTGCTCCATGTTGGATATCTCCTGTGTTGGATATAATAAAAGCCTTATTTCGTTTATCCTCGGCTCCGTGTTCCTTCAGGCAGCGTAAAACCGTGATAGAAGACCCGACCTTAAAAAAAAAAAGTTTAAAACTGCGTCTTTCCCTCCGTTTTGCTTTCGTTTTTTCTCAGTCTTTTTGTTTTGTAGTGTTTGATGGATCCCCTCTCTAGCCCCGGATTCCTCCTCCTCATGCTGGAGCAGGAAGGACGCTCTCTCGAGGACCACACCAGACTGTTTCTTTTACTAGCTAATGCCACCAGCTACCCGGACGACGCACTCTGCACCTTCTACAACACAAGCCTGAACTCCAAATGCAGAGCGTTGTCGTCCGAAGATGGTCCTCGGGAGGATTTCGCCGCATTCGTGGAGTGGACTCTGGCGAGAAATGGCTCTTCTTTCACCATCTGCCCCATAGAGGATCTCGCCAGCCCCACTCCCGACCCAGAGACCAGCCAGCCACCATCACGCCGCACGGAGCCAGAGCCCACCGCAGCCGCAGAGCCCGAGTCATTCACCGACAGGGAGCCGGATCTCGAGAGCGCGACTGACCAGGTGTGTGAGCCGGCAACACCGTGCATCGTGGGAGTCCTCTGGAGATCGAGGGCGTGGAGGAAAGCCCTGCCCACACTCCTGCGACTGAGGGTGAGCTGTATACAGTCTCTGAAGATCATATGGAGCAAGTTCTGGATCTGATGGACTGGTCTATGGAGGTAATCCCTAATTTTCCTGTTTCCCCGCTGGTTCCGTCCAGCCCTGAGTCCCCTGTATACCCTCTCAGTCTCCCACTCCTACCTCCTTCAGTCATTTCCTCTGCTCCATTTCCGCTGGTTCCGCCCAGCCCTGAGTTTTCTGTTTCTCCGCTGGTTCCGCCCAGCCCTGAGTTTTCTGTTTCTCCGCTGGTTCCGCCCAGCCCTGAGTTTTCTGTTTCTCCGCTGGTTCCGCCCAGCCCTGAGTTTTCTGTTTCTCCGCTGGTTCCGCCCAGCCCTGAATCTTCTGTTTCTCTGCTGGTTCCGCCCAGCCCTGAATCTTCTGTTTCTCCGCTGGTTCCGCCCAGCCCTGAATCTTCTGTTTCTCCGCTGGTTCCGCCCAGCCCTGAATCTTCTGTTTCTCCGCTGGTTCCGCCCAGCCCTGAATCTTCTGTTTCTCCGCTGGTTCCGCCCAGCCCTGAATCTTCTGTTTCTCCGCTGGTTCCGCCCAGCCCTGAATCTTCTGTTTCTCCGCTGGTTCCGCCCAGCCCTGAATCTTCTGTGTCTCCGCTGGTTCCGCCCAGCCATGTTTTTTCTGTTTCACCACTGGTTCCGCCCAGCCCTGAATCATCTGTGTCTCCGCTGGTTCCACCCAGCCCTGAATCTTCTGTGTCTCCTGTATTCCCTCCCAGCCTCCCTCTCCCGCCTCCTCCCAAACCTGCTGGTCCCTCTACTCCTCTTTCGCTGGTTCCGTCCAGTCCTGATCCTCCTGTCCTTCCTCCCATCCTTCTCCTCTCTCCTCCTCCTAGACCAGCCAGTTCCTCGCCATCCCTGCTGGTGCCAGTCAGTCCCGCAGCTCACCCTCAGTCCGCGCCATCGGGGCGCGATGGTTCGCCGCTGGACTGCCAGTCTCCAGCTCCGCCTTGGCGCGTTAAGGCCCTGTCTCCGCCTCCAGCCTCCGAGCCCTGGACTCCTCCTCGGTCCTTCGACCCAGCGGCTCCGCCTTGGCTCTTAGCTCCCTCGTCTCCACCGTGGCCTGTCATCCCACCTGCTCCACCGGGCTCCCTCGTCCCTCCGGCTCCACCTTGGTCAGTCGTCGACCATCCGCCGCCTCGGGACTCCTCTCCTCTGGTTCCACCTCGTCACTCCATCCCTCCGGCTTTGTCAGGCTCCTCCTTCCCTCCAGTTCCACCTCCATCCTCGGTCGCTCCGGCTCCACAGCGGTCTGCCAGGACCCCGCCTCCACCTTGGTCGCCTGAGCCTTCAGCTCCACCTAGGCCCTCCGGATCCTCGTCGTCACCCTGGCTCTGCGGCTGTGCTGCTCCATCTTGGGCTCCTCACCCACCGGTGCAGTCTCCGCCTGTCGGCCCCCTGGTGTCGTCGACTCTTCCTTCACCATGGCTCCTCCCGCCGTCGACTCCACCTTGGATCTCCGTCCTGGCTGGTCTCTGGTGGACCATCTGGCTCCTCCTGCTCCTGTCTCCTCCCTGGCTCCTCCCTCCGTCGTCTCCTCCCTGGCTCCTTCCTCCGTGGTCCCTGTCTGCTGGCCCCCTCCTGGGAGTCCGTCCTCCACCGGAACCTCCTCCCAAGTTCCCACCCACGCCTCCCTCGGTTGTTTCTACGGTGCGAGGACGCACCTACCGGGAGGGGGGAGTGCTGTCACACCTGGACCCATTTAGTGTGTTTTTGCCCGTGACCCAGTTTCTGTCTTCCGTGTTTAGTTTGATTAGTTCCCAGGTGTTTCTGTTATCTTCCTCATGTGTTCCATGTCCCTGTTAATTTAATGATTCCATCCACCTGTGTTTCCCCATTATCCTTTGTACAAAAGCCCTGTCCTTTCAGTTCTGTGTTGTCGGGTCTACTACCTCACTTGCTACAAACTTCATTTGCTACTAACGTGTGCCTACCTCTGTGCTCCATGTTGGATATCTCCTGTGTTGGATATAATAAAAGCCTTATTTCGTTTATCCTCGGCTCCGTGTTCCTTCAGGCAGCGTAAAACCGTGACAATTACCAGGCTACAAGACAGCTAGCTATAAAGTGAATCACTTTGTAATCTGTAACATGTTCATAAGTTACTGTATTTCAATGGAATTTAACAGAATACAGTTACATTTATTTTGTTATTAAATCAATGCTGCAAATATATTATTACTTATAATATAATTAGTATTTTGACAACTAAGCTAGACACACGAGTCTCTGATTGGTGGAATTTCTGTACAGCATTATGGGTAATGTAGATTTTCACCATAAATTCAGCTGTTAAACATGATTAAATATATATATAGATATAAAAGGTTATAATGCAAACAATGCACCTTTGTTTAAGAACCTTGAAGCCCACAGTAGGTTTGGGCCCACAGTAGCAAACATGCTTGGTTTTGGGCCCAAGAAACCAAACTCAACCTAAGAGCCGTGTTTGAATGAGAGCTGAAATGAACCATAAATTATCTACTTAATATTAATGCATAAAGCACTGATAATTATACAACTCCATCAAATGCGAAATGTCAAAAACGAGGTCATGAATGGATGATTTTCTAATTCAGCTCTAACTCAAAAAGTTAGTGATACATGCAAATGACTTATTTTATGGATTTTTTTTCACAGTCAATTGAGAGTTAAATCTATCTCGCTGCTGAATGAATAACCCACTTTTCAATAAATCAGTTTATTAATTCACTAAGGTTCTGTTTAATTAACAGGGTCGGTCAGGGAGCCTCACATATGCAGAATTAACCGCAGCCTCTTTGTTGTTCATTAACACGAAAATTAGAAGGGAACAGTTTAGAGTTTTTTAATATTTAAACCTGTTAATTAACTTAGGTGTGTAGAGTGAGAAGAAAAATTAATCATTTTCATGTTTTAATTAACTGATGCAATTTATAGAATTTTTTAAAAGTTATACACAATCGTTGTGTTGGCAGTTATCAAATGTGTTTTAGGTATATTAAGCTGTGGCACTCGTGAGAAATACACAACGTGCCCGGTTTCTATTCCCCATTTCTCTCCCCAATCATCTCTTAACCTCACTATACGGTCTCTGTTAATAAATAATGGATCAAATAAATGAAATATTTACATATTCCGAAAAGAATGGTGCCTGTGCAAAACTAACTAAATATAACGCCTGTGTTTTGTTTTTTGTTTGCAAAGGATTCCTACAGTAGGTGGATGCTTAGCTTGGATCCCTGCTTTGATATAAATTTGTGGGGATTTTTTACAAATTTAATCATCTGCATGGCGAAAAGCAGTCTGATTTATTATTATTATATATATATAAAAAAAAAAAAAAAAAATATATATATATATATATATATATATATATATATATATATATATATATATATATATATATAATAACAATATTATTTCAATTATTGCATCTACAATTTGAGTGCATTAATACCATAATCATTGATTTGAGTGTATAGAGTATGAATGTCAGTATAATTAATTTAGGTACATATGAACATTTAAAGTCATTGAATTGAGTGCATATGAATGGCATAACCATTGATCTGAGCACATACAAATGGCATAATCATTGATTTGAATACCTTTGAATGGCATAATTACTGATTTGAATGCATATGAATGGCATAATCATTGATTTGAATGCATTTGAACGGCATAATCATTGAATTGAATGAATATGAATGGCATAATCATTGATTTTAGTGCATATGAATGGCATAATCATTGATCTGAGCACATACAAATGGCATAATCATTGATTTGAGTGCATACAAACTGCATAATCATTGATTTGAGTCAATATGAACAGCATAGCCATTGATTTGAGTGTATATGAATGGCATAATCATTGATTTAAATGCATATGAACGGCATAATCATTGATTTGAGTCAATATGAACAGCATAATCATTGATTTGAGTGCATATGAATGGCATAATAATTGATTTAAATTCATATGAATGGCATAATCATTGATTTGAGTCAATATGAATGGCATAATCATTAATTTTAGTGCATACAGATAGCATAATCATTGATTTGAGTGCATATGAATGGCATAATCATTGATTTGAGTGCATATGAATGGCATAATCATTCATTTGAATGCACATGAATGGCACAATCATTGATTTGAGCACACGAACATCATAATAACTTATGTGACCACATTCAGTATGAACAACATGATAATTGATTTGAGTGCATATGAACGGCATAATCATCAATATGAATGCATATGAATGGCATTGATTTGAGTGCATATAAACATCATAATCATTGATTTGAGTGCATATGAACCACATAATAACTGATTTGTGTGCATAGAGTATGAAAGTCAATCATTTATTTGGTTGCATATGAACAGCACAATCATCAGTCTTCAAACATATGAAGGCCATAATCAGTGATTTCAATGCATATAAATCTCATAATCATTGATTTGAGAGCATATGAATGGCATACTCTTTGATTTGAGTGCATACAAATGGTATAATCATTGATTTGAGTGCATTAGAATGTCATAATCATTGATTTGCGTGCATATGATCAACTCAATCAATTATATTTTTATTAGTTGTGGTGGAACCAACCTGATACTGATCTTGAAATGGAAATCTCTTACATTATAGCATTATACATTTTGGAATTGTTTTAATCAGTTGAATGCATTCTATCTGGATAAGTGTTAAATTCTTAAAAAAGGAAATAAAACAAGGAATATATGAAAATAAAAAGATCTACTGTACCTGACCCCATACGTGTGAATGGTAGTGTAAAGTATATAGTGTAAAACGCAGCACCCCATGGGCAATAGTAAGTGAAGCTTGACTTGAAAAAAAAAGCACATTAAAAGCAGAAGGAATACACATCAGCAAGCGATTTCAGAAGTCATATGGTGTTTTCTAGCCTTACTGTAAGTAACACTAAAGAAAACAGACAGACGTTTTAGATTTTTCCATTATGGTCAAACTAATTTTTGGGATTATTTGAGTCGGACCTCATAGTGGGAGTAGAGCAGAGGCCTGAGGTCCACCTGAGGGGTCTGGGAGCAGAAGGGGGTTCAGATTCAGCTCTAGGTGTTTTAGCATGCCAGGTTTCAGTTGGTTTATCGCTGACTTCAGAATAGAAAGCTGAACACGAGTGATGGGAAGGCACTGGGGGATGAATGTAATGAAGGAATCGGAGGGAGGACAGGAAAACATGTCACTGTCGGTAAGGTTTGAAGAGTGCTAAAGTGGATGGTGGAGGGATGTTGATGTGTTGGGGGAAACTCCTCCAGAGTTCAAAGAGAGGAGCTTATAAAACCCTGTCCCAACTGACAAGATGAACCTAGGTCAGCACAACCTGTGACAAGTCTTACGGCTTTATCCGCTGATCAGATTTCACAGTTAATATACAGACAGATGAGATGCTCCAACGCACCATATGTATCGGTCTCTGAGCAGATAATCTCAGAATGTCCTGGATCAAGGTTAATCTGTCATAAAATACAGTTTTAGCAAGAAAATATCTAATTCTCTTCATCTTTGGTGTGTTTGACCAGCTGTACAGTACATTACAGTGAAGATTTGACTCTTAGATCATATTGTCCGTTCATTCGCAAACGTTGACAGCTTTGCATAATGTTCAGTCCATTTGTTAATGTTGTTGTGTAGAACGTACAAGGATCAACAGTCGCTATACAGCATTAAGATTGCTTCCCTTTGCTCTGATCTCTTGGGATTATCTGAGATTATGGGATTTCATATTTAAGATCACTGCTGAAGTTTCACTAAATCCAGAATAAGAAATTCCAAAAGAAACCGTGAGACCCCCGAGACGTAATGCACTTGGGAATTTATACAGCATGCAGTTGCGAGCATCACAATTTAATAAATTATTATACTATATAAATATATTTATAGAGAAATCCATGACCATCATGGATTTTAATGCCATTGAAAGTAAATTTGGATGCCGTTTGGTGAGGAGTATAAGAAGAATGACAAGAAAAAGCAGATCGTCTTCATGAAAGAAGTTGTACACTCAATGTCTTAATGTGATTTTGGAGTCTTACAGAACAGATTCAGTTTCTGCATTTCTATCATTTAAAATAACTGTTTTGTAGTTTAATATATTTCAATAATATATTTATTCCTGTGATGCAAAGCTGCATTTTCAGCATCATTACTTCAGTCTTTAGTGTCACATGATCCATGCCAGTGTCACATGATAAGATATCAAAATGATCATGTAAACTGATTCTGAATAACAGAGCAATGACAAACTTCAGTTCTTTACTTGCATCCTGGCAAAATCTGATTCATTTCCTTTCCGTGTATGTAAAAATATTTAAATATAAGTTATATTTAATAAAATCTGTGTACACTCTTACTGAAACACTTGCTTTATTAGAACAAGCATATTCCTTTTTAATTAGTTTTGAAAGTACTTCATAACATGAATAGCCCATATAAAGATCAGAACAGATATTATCTTCTGTTAGCAGCATTACGAAGCCATTAAAGGCACCAGGGGCCCTTTCGACAGATGGTTGGTGTTCATAAGAGGACAGATTCACACATTTATCCTGTTTCATTTCCTTACACAGCCTGCGTGCACACATCCTAAAAGCCTTTCAGGATGGCCCGGTGTGAAAACACTACTAAAATCACTGTTTTGTTCTCAAATCCTTTCTGTGAAGACAAATCTGTATTTGGGTCAAGATTTCGGGGCAACTGTCTCTTTTACACTCCATTTCATCGTCTCTTTTGCTCTTTCTCGCCTCCGCCTCTCCATTTCTCCGTCTCTGTCCTCCTTTCATCCGAGAACACAAGAGGACATGTTAACCTCTAGCGTATAGTCAAAGAGAGAGGAATATTATGGGTGAGCAGCAGCATGTTTAGAGCTGATTGGTGGGTGTAGCTCAACAGACGTAGGGGCTCGGTGGTCCACCAAACTGCCCGCTGACTGGCCAGTTCACCTTGAAAATATGGTTAAGATGGGCAGATCTGACTGTGAAGCACTTTAGAAGATAATTTTCATAATCAGCACATCAGCAAATGCCCTACAGCCCAACACTCTGCTCTTTTGGGAGATCATTCATCTTAAGACACTAAATCAATAATATGATGCTTAAAGGCTGGGTTGAAATATATATATATATATATATATATATATATATATATATATATATATATATATATATATATATATATATATATATATATATATATATATATATACTTTTTTTTTTTTTTTTTTTTTTTTTTTACTGAACTGAAACAGATTAATACAGGTGTTTTGAGAAGAAAAAAAAAAAAAGTTAACTGAGATATATATGAATTTATAACTTATTTTATTTCAGCTAGTTTCCAAAGTAACATTTCTAAATTTTGTCTATAGCTTAAGTAAAATAATTACAATTAAAATTAAAATAAAATATATTGACATAATAAAAAATGAATAAAAAGGACTAAAACACAATAATTATAATATTATTATTATTTGTATAAAAACCTATTGTAAAAAAAAAAAAAAAAAAAAAAAAAATATATATATATATATATATATATATATATATATATATATATAATTAAGTTACTCACCAAATCAGCATATTAGATGACTGGAGAAATGGCTGCTGAAAATTCAGCTTTTAAAATATATTAAATAGTTAATTTAAATTTATTTAATAATATATCGCAATATTACTGTTTTTACTGTATTTTGTTATCTGCCTTGTTTAGCACAAGAGACTTATTTTTTTAAAATATTTAGAGATCTTAGCAACCCCCACATTTTAAATGGTAGTGCATAAACTATACAAATATAAATGTTTAATAGAAATGTATTTTTAAATAATATTTATTTAAATTTGATAAATATGATAAATATGAATGTCATTAATTTTTTACATATACGAACATTTAACATCCTTGTTCATATTTGCTTGAAAAGTGAGCATGTTTTAATATAGTACAGTTATAGGTAATATACAAAGCACATATGTATATATTAATTAAATCTGATGTTTGTTTGTGCACTATGATGCAATGCAATTATTTGAGTGACTGTTATTAATTTCATATACATTTTGTCATGTTGCAGTCCAGCTTCACCTGCACGACTCTGTGCTGAGAGGCATCATCATTAATGTGTGCGGATGAAGTACAAACCTGCATCAAGACGATGGAAGATATCGCCATGGTTACAAAAGTAGCTCCTGTTCTAGCGTCTGGAGGTGGGAATGGGAAGGAGCATCCTTTACATCTCTGCTGGAAAGAGGCAGCTACGGGAAAATTGTTAAATGTCTGAAGATCGATATTCCTTGTGTGCTCGCCTCCTCGCTGATGCCTAGAAATGCTCTCAGCTTTCATTACGAATGTCAGCAAACCAGAGACGTGACCTATACGCAGCCAGAGGTCTAACTGGCGCCCACTCGCATGGCACAATACTGACGAGAGGATTTGCTGAAAACTAAATAGAATGAGATATTTGAGGCTTGTGTTGTATGACATGTATTTAAGCTTTCAGAGATATGACAGTGTGACTCTAACATTCACAACATTTATTTATTTTCTTTTCAGCTTTTCGACTTGCTGTGACCCGAGCCACATTTGTAATGTCAAATTCTCGCATTTTTGCCAGTTTATTACTTATCTGTGAATATGTGTGTGTGTGTCTAGATTTTTCTCTGTGGACTGAGGTCAGCGCCGTCTGTCTGGACTTCAGCATGGACGTAGAGATACTGACCGCCATCTAGTGGTATGAAACCACCTTAGAAACTGAACACCGGTTACTCATTCTCAAAATGTTTTGAGAATTATTATTTTTGGATCAGTTCTAATCTGCTTGGTCCCTAATAAACCTGCACGTATCCTAATACATCGCAAATTCTAATTATTAGAAACTTTTAAATGTCAAATCATATTGCTCATAACTGACTGAATCCTAAATATTGGGAAAGTAAATCATTCCACATCATTTTTCTGCTGTTTCATTTCTGCGTGATGGATTTTGTCTTTACTAGATGATTTTTAGGTTTAGATTTTTAGTATGAGGCAGACCTGCGGTTTCCTTCAGATCCGTCATATCCCCGAAACACGGCTCCGGGGCCCGTCAGTGTCCTCCCACAGGAGCTCGCATTCAGTCTGGGATGCGTTTCTACATCCATCATACGTGACAAGCCCAGGCAGACTGTTGGAAAACACGCTAAGCATGTTGCTTCTCCAAGAACAAGCTGATGGGCAAGTAAGATTATGTGACCTAAGATCTCTTTCATCTTTATAGCTCTTTCCAAACCATAGAAATTGACCTTAGGGTAGGGGATGTTCCTGGTTTAAAACAAATAAAGCTTTATTAACAGCAAAACCACATATATTTTGATTCATATTTCAGTATTATAATATTTTAAAATGTAATTTATTCCTGTGATGGAAAGCTGAATCTTCAGCATCATTACTCAGTCTTCAGTGTCACATGATCCTTCAGAAATCATTCGAATATACTGACATTTCTTATTGTTATCATTATCGAAAACAGTTTTTGTGGAAGACAACATTTATGATGAATAGAAAGTCAAAAAGAACAGCATTTATTTGAAATAGAAATCTTTAATAACAATTTGAGAGCTTAATATACCAATATATTTTGAACCTAGACAATCCTTTAATATAAATGATGTGAAGTATAAGCTGTGGTCTCATTTCAGCGAAAGACTGACCGCAGATCTCCAGTAACGTCTGCCCACGTCTCTCTCCCTGCAGGAAAGCAGCTATCACGTTTGATAATGGACCATTTAACAGCTTTCTCCAGGTAATGATACAGATGACTCGACTTCCTGTTAACACCAAGAACGGTTATCTGTCTGGGAGCGATACAAACTTAAAGAGAGAACAAGACTGCAAGATGGGGTAAATACATTTGCATTTTTTCATTTATTTTTTATTTTATGTTTATTCTGAACATTCATATAGAATATTTCAAGTTGCAATGCTCAGTGCATCCATGCATCTAATGTCTTTACAACACATAGACATGTACAATTACCTAATATGTTAATTGGTTAAACAGAACTTATACTCAATATTTGAGAATATTATAGAACATGTGTCCTAATTCAGTTCCATCCAGAATTACCTCAAATGACTTTTACTATATATGTAGATATTAAACAGGGTACGTATATGTATACACACATAAGCATAAATTATATACATATATCCATCTATACAGTGCTTGCTGTCCCTGGGACTTCTTTTTTTTTTTCACTTGATGCACTGTATCTATACATTAATAATCTTCTACTTATTTATAGCAGCAAAATCAGACCTCGGTTCTGATACACATTCAACCCGTTTCTTCAGTTTTCCTCCTTTAAATTAAATTTTAAAAAATTAAAAAAAAGTGATCTTTCCCATATAAATCTCTATGGTCACTTCTTTCCAATTATCTAAAGTACGTCTCTCTTGTTTTAACCATTTACGTGTGATTGCTTTCTTACTGGCTGCCAAAAGCACACCCATCAGGTATTTACATTTATTCATTTAGCTGACGCTTTTATCCAAAGCGACTTACAATTGCTATATATGTCAGAGGTCACACACCTGTTGAGCAACTAGGGGTTAAGTGTCTTGCTCAGGGACACATTGGTGTCTCACAGTGGATTTGAACCTGGGTCTCTCACACCAAAGGCATGTGTCTTATCCAATGCGCCAACAACACCCCATTTATTATCTATTGTATAGTATATCTGGACATATGCAGCCAAAATACAGCAATTTGCTTTCTAGAAGTATGTATCTTCTAAACAATATATTTTAAAGCCTCCTGTATTTATTTCCAGTATTCTTGAATTTGTGGACATTCCTAAAATATATGATAATGGTTTGTTTCCTTACATCCACAGTTATTACTGTATTTTATACTAAAATATCTAATAATATTTTTCCAGCAATATTCCTTCCAATTGAATGAGCTAGTTGATTTCCATTTAAATGTACATATAGTTGAGCACTCTTCATCAGTAAAGATTGTTTCACTCTCTGTCATCCATTTCTGTTTTGATATTTGAAGTTGTGGAGTGTGTTTTCCTATTTTTCAAACACTTGTGTATCTGAGAAACTATCTTATATCTAATACCTGATGTGTGTGCCTTGTTAAGTAAGTCTGTCAATGGGTTCTGATTATCTTCTAGTTTTTCTTTTCTTTTTTGAGCATGATAATGTCGAACCTGTAAAAATCTTGATTCTTCATTTAACCACAGATGCCAATAAAGACTCTGGATTTTGGAAGTCCAAGCTGGTAACTACTTGGCTTGTCAGCCAAGATGTTCCAGAAAACCCATCTTGACATTACATTATTCATTTAGCTGAAGCTTTTATCCAAAGCATTTTATCCACGACAGTTTTTCGGCATCCCTCCTCCACCCCAACTCCTCACTTCTAATCTATTTATCCCAAATTGGAGATAGGGGGAGTTATTTGGGTTCGGGCTATGCTCCGGGCCCGGACCCCTCACCCAGGACAGCACGCCAAAATATGCCTACTATTCGCCTTCAGATTAGATGTAAGGGTGAACTCGTGAAATTGTGTATCAACAGTAACATTATA
Organism: Carassius auratus; assembly: GCF_003368295.1. Taxonomy (NCBI): domain Eukaryota; kingdom Metazoa; phylum Chordata; class Actinopteri; order Cypriniformes; family Cyprinidae; genus Carassius; species Carassius auratus. The sequence goes on along the minus strand of NW_020526345.1, from coordinate 73,859 downwards.
CATATGTATATTGTTTGGATTAACTAGACGAGTAACATTAGACAGACATGAATGTTTATTCATAACCGTACTGAAAATAAGTAATTATTGTTACTTTCGTCCCACGTTACTTTTGACCCCGCTCTCCCCTAATTATCAAAGAGGGGAAGAGATGCACCCCGTTTGGCCAGGGGTGTTTTTACACCACAGACAAGGTTTGAGAAGGAAAAAATCATTATGAAAATATAATTATATTTTCCTAAAAATGTTCATCCTAACTTCAGGCCTTATTATCATGTCATATATAACTGTGATGTTCTGTAAAACCACAAACTTTAAAACACTTTAAAACACAAGTCCATATCAGCAACAAAAATATATCTTGACTCCATATAGTGGTTATTTTGGAAAAAAATCCCAGGTATTTTGAGCAGTAGGATTATAAAAAAAAAAAAAAAGTGCTAATATAAAATTAAATTAGCCTATATAAAATTGCAAACATCTATCTTTCAGTACTTTTTTACTTAAGTACATAACAAATTGAGTACTTTTGTACTTTCACTTGAGTAAAATTGAAAAAGGAGTAGGCCTACCATTACTTTTACTGGAGTAATATTTTATTATAAGTATCTGTACTTTTACTCAAGTTTATTTATTTAATTTTAACTTTTTATTCTTCAAAGAATCCTGAAAGAAGTATCACAGATTCCAAAATAATATTTGGTAGCACAACTATTAATAGTTCTAATAATAATTCATCATATTTTCATGATTTCTAAAGATCGTGTGACACTGAAGACTGGAGGAATGATGCTGAAAACACAGCAAATAGATTATATTTGAAAGAATATTAAAATAGAAACCATTATTTTATATATTTTATTTTGATAATTTAGAATTATTACTGAAATACAACCTTTTTTTTTGTTTCAAACAGTTCATTGAACAATAATAAATGAAGTACCTGAAGCTGACAATGAAGTAAATGTATAATAATTAGCAAAGATGATTAATTTAGCGCTGTAAACGCGCGTGTGAGGGGCGGAGACGCGCCGCAGAGCGTCAGACGCGCGTGAGGACCAAACACAGCAGAACGGTAGGAAACTTCACTCCTCTTATTATTTCTCTTTTACTATAGCGATTTATTTTTAGATACGTGATCTGAGCGACTTATTGATTCAGATTGTGACTTCGGAGCCTGTTCGCTACTCGGTTGATTCAGATCGGCACTTCGGAGCCTGTTCGCTACTCGGTTGATTCAGATCGGCACTTTCGGAGCCTGTTCGCAACACGGTTGATTCAGATCGGCACTTCGGAGCCTGTTCGCGACTTGGTTGATTCAGATCGGCACTTCGGAGCCTGTTCGCGACTCGGTTGATTCAGATCGCCACTTCGGAGCATGTTCGCGACTCGGTTGATTCAGATCGGGACTTTGGAGCATGTTCGCGACTTCGGAGCCTGTTCGCGACTCGGTTGATTCAGATCGGCACTTCGGAGCATGTTCGCGACTCGGTTGATTAAGATCGGCACTTCGGAGCATGTTCGCGACTCGGTTGATTAAGATCGGCACTTCGGAGCCTGTTCGCGACTCGGTTGATTCAGATCGGCACTTCGGAGCCTGTTCGCGACTCGGTTGATTCAGATCGGCACTTCGGAGCCTGTTCGCGACTCGGTTGATTCAGATCGGGACTTCGGAGCCTGCTCGCGACTCGGTTGATTCAGATCGGCACTTCGGAGCCTGTTCGCGACTCGGTTGATTCAGATCGGGACTTCGGAGCATGTTCGCGACTCGGTTGATTCAGATCGGGACTTCGGAGCCTGTTCGCGACTCGGTTGATTCAGATCGGCACTTCGGAGCCTGTTCGCGACTCGGTTGATTCAGATCGCCACTTCGGAGCCTGTTCGCGACTCGGTTGATTCAGATCGGCACTTCGGAGCCTGTTCGCGACTCGGTTGATTCAGATCGGCACCTCGGAGCCTGTTCGTGACTCGGTTGATTCAGATCGGGACATCGGAACATGTTTGAGATTTTTTTTTTAATTGAGATCTGGACATCGAAGCAGGAAGTGTTTGTCAAACAGTTAATTGGTGATAAATGAATATTTGGACTTGAGTCTTTTTTTTTACCTGTCGATTCAGCATGTACATGGACCCACACACAAAGGTGGACACACTCTAGACTTAATCATCAGTAGAGCTCTAAACTTTTCATCCATTGTTATTAAGGACGTTATTCATAACCGTACTGAAAATAAGTAAATATTGTTAGCTGATGCTAACTGTCTAGCTAACAAGCTTGCTGGTGCTAACTTGAGGCAATTTTTATAAATAATGTCCAAATAGTTTTATTCAACCACATATATATATATATATATATATATATATATATATATATATATATATATATATATATATATATATATATATATATATATTACCTCTGGGGAGAAAAGAAAGGATGTGATGTTCAGAACATGGTAACTACAGTAATTATCAAAGAGGGGAAGAGATGCACCCCGTTTGGCCAGGGGTGTTTTTACACCCCAGACAAGGTTTGAGAAGGAAAAAATCATTATGAAAATATAATTATATTTTCCTTAAAATCTTCAGGCCTTATTATCATGTCATATATAACTGTGATGTTCTGTAAAACAACAAACTTTAAAATACTTTGTTCTCACTGTTGAAAATCAGATGGTCATCTCTGTTTTCTCTCAGGTATATTACAGTGTAAGCTTCACAGTAAACATTACTCTCGTCAGCGTAGTCCATATCAACAACAAAAATATATCTTGACTCCATATAGTGGTTATTTTGGAAAAAAATCCCAGGTATTTTGAGCAGCAAAAAAAAAAAAATAATAATTCCTAATATAAAATTAAATTAGCCTATATAAAATTGCAAACATCTATCTTTCAGTACTTTTTTACTTAAGTACATAAAAAATTGAGTACCTTTGTACTTTCACTTGAGTAAAATTGAAAAAGGAGTACTTTTACTTTTACTGGAGTAATATTTTATTATACGTATCTGTACTTTTACTCAAGTACTTGATTTGTGTACTTCGTCCACCACTGTCCAAAATAAAACTGCTAAGATGAATTTCCAGCAGGGTTTGACTTTGCAGGGGTTGGTTCCTTTAATCATCACATTTTGTCAAAAACCGTAACTGTTACTTAACTAATAGCACAATAACTCCACAAAAAGCCACATGATTTGAGGTTTGTTTCATGCCTGCTTTTTAAAATAAAAACTCAAAGTTTTTTTTTTTTTTTTTTTTTTTTTACAGTGGTGCCAGTTTTGGTTGCCCCAAGAATCTATCAGTGAACAGTTCTTGAACCATGCACTTTTTTCTTAGTTTTTAGAATTTTTTTTAAGAATCTTTTTCCACTACAAAGAACCTGTTGTCCAGTGGAAAGATTCCATAGATGTTAAAGGTTTTGTAACACCCTCGATGCCAATAAAGAACCTTTGATTTTATGCAGAACTGCTGATTTCAAATCTCTAACCCAAAGCATGAGCAACACTGATTCTCACCTTTGCAAACGCCACTCATCAACACTTTGCTTCGACATTGTGAAATAAGGCAGGTGCATCTGCAAAGCACAGGTGGCCATGTTCATAGTTGATAAATGTACTGTATGTCTTCAGCTGTCTACTAAAAACAAGCCCTTAAAAGCTACAGTACGTGTGCTTTGATGGACAATTGATTTATCCGCTGGGTTTAGTTTCTTGTCAAACTTCTGTCTTGAAGGTGTTTGGAATGTCAGGCTCTTGTGAGTGCGTGGATTGAAGAGTAGCATTGTGTGAAGGTATGTCATGGAGCAGAATGTTTTAAATTAAGTCATCTCATACCTGCAGACTTCATCTGTTTGCTTCCAGAAAACAGCTTATTAAAAAAATATTTAATATAATTTCAAGCCTGTGTGATCTTCTTTCTTCTGTGGAACACAAAGAGAGAAACTTAGCCAGAAATGTAGCCTGAAAGTGGATCGTGATTTTTTTTTGCAAAGCTCAAAAAAAGGCATAAAGCAAGATTAAAAGTGACTCATCCAAGTCTCCAAGTAAATATCAGACTGAAGTGCTATTGAGCTGCTATTCACTGAAACAGCAATCTCATTCATATTTATGTATATCGAAATATGGTGCATCAAAATAATTTTTACAATAACATCTTAAGTTCCAACATGTTCCTCACAGAAAGCTATCATATGGATTCAGAAGACTTTGAATATACACTAGTGTTCAAAAGTTGTGGGTTTGTCAGTTTCTGAGGGAGTTTTGCCGAACGAAAATGGCATTTTTATTCAGAAGGATGCCTTTAAATGAATTGAAATGACAGTTAAGACATTTTTAATGGATGATGTTACAAAAGATTTCCTTTTCAAATTAATGCTTCTCTTTTGAAATTTCTATCCATCAAAGAATCCTGGGAAATGGGAATGGTTGTTCTAAATTTCTAGGATGCTAATTATTCCTGCCGGAGTTCTCGTTTATTGACAATGGCTTCCTTGAAAGCTTGTAGAGGGACTAATAATGACCAGCTGCTTCCCACACTGCAGCGCAAACTAATGAATACTCTTTCAATCATCGCTTGTGATGGATTTAATGGTAAAAATAATTTCCGCCCACAGGCTACACGAAAAAAAAAAAAAACGGATCGATATAATCAGAATTGCATTGCTCCCAGAGGACCGGCGCCACACCATTCTCAAAATCCGCGTGACCCGGATCGAACGCCAGTGGTAAATGGGCTTCACTGTCTTTGTTTTATTTCATTTTGTGCTTGTTTTTGCTCGATAAGTGATGAATGAAAGGTTTTATTGTATCAGTGTGTATCTCAATGGCTGCCATCTGTCTGAGGGCCCGTTCGTTCGCCGTCGTGGGAGGAAGCGGATTTATTGATTCGATTCTGAGCTGAATTTCCCGCAAGTCTCCTTTGCAGACTATGCCAAATCTTTGAGTTGAATGACAAACAGGCTGACAGAAAAGAAAAATGACTCTTCTAAACGTGTGCCAGGATGTGAACATATTTCCTGAGGACTTTCCTCGCAGGGGACTCACATTTTGGCAGGCTTTGATTGGTTTGATGGCTTTGGCGGCTGCGCAAAAACGCTTGTTTCTCAACATATGAGACCTTTAAGAGGATTTACAATGTTTTGCGCCGGGAGCCTTCGGGTTTGTGTCTCATTAATACCTGGGAATCTATCTGTGTTTCTTATGGGATGAAATGAATGTTGCGCACTTGCTGTAGTGCTATGATTTGTGTAATCCTTCTTCAATTCAAGGTCGAGTTATTGATGTCTGCACTTTATTATTAAGCTCTAATCTTTATTTAACAATTGATAGGATGAATATACTAGTAGCAACTAAAGAGTTTTGTTTACAGTGTTATAAATATAGAGGCCATAGAATAAAGTCAAGTCACTTTTATTTGTATAGTGCTTTATACAAGATTGGTTGTGTCAAAGCAACTATAAAACAATAAACCACTCAGAGTGATTTTTACTGAAGGTTAGAGGTATTCTTATGCAAATAAATCCCTCTTAATAGTGGCAAAATCACCATTGAGTGGCTTATTGTAGTTCAAGTAGTGTAATTTATATTGTACTTTTGAATACTTGATTGGTCAGTACAGTTCATCCATTTTATAATATGCTACATTATTTAACCTTTGTTTTGCAAAAAATCCTTTAACTAATTTGGTGTTATGTTTTATTATCACAAAATGTGATTGATTGTACAGTGTAGGCCTTGCTGATCTGGTTGCCGCACAATATGAACAGAAAACAAACTCTGCTTTTAAAAGAAGAATACTATTTATTGTACTACTTAATTTGATCATAATATTATGTAATATTTCTTAATGTACACAGAATATATACTTATTTATATATTTGGGCATAAGCTACTACAATGGACACGTTCAGTAATTAAAGCAAACATAGAAAAAAAAAAACATCTGAGTATCATTGGCACAGATGTGAAATACATATTGGAAAAACAAAATCAAACTTAACTGAAAACGTTACGGTCTCACAGTGAATACATTTTCATCTTTTTTTTCACATTCGTGGCTTAATACACAGATCTGGGTGAAAAATGGCTCTAAATTAAGAACTGCTTACCCAACATTTACGGAGACAAGCTGCCTCTTTATAGACACACACACATCCTAAATATTTGATTTGAAGTTATTTGGGTAGAAAAAGCAGGATTTTCTACTGGGAGTTGATTGGCTTGTGAAATGAAACCATCTGGAACCAAAAAGCCTCTTTGTCCACGAATAGATATTTATACGTAGCAGTGTATTTTTGCAAATAACATACTAATTTCAAATATATTATAGTACGTTTTGCTAATGGTTGTCGTTGACACTGAAATGTGGGAAAATGAAAAAAAAAATTAAAATAAATAATAAAATCAGAAACACATCAACACTTTTGTACAGTACTTTCTCATTCTGAACACATTATAGTCTGAAAAATAATACTAAATGTGGTTCACTGAAGGGTTTAAATGCTTTAAGTGGATAGAAAATGTGCATTATATATATATATATATATATATATATATATATATATGCATATATTCTCTTAATGCCTCTGTGAGATGAATAGGTGATTTTACAGCATCTGTGTGACAGTATTTTACACACATAGACACCTGCTTTTGCCCTTGGTCAGTATTCACACTGCAGATCAGCTCTGTTTCCGTAATTAGTATGCTTGACTTGTGTGAGCAAACTCTGCCATCAGCCCAAATTAGCTAGAAAACAAACAAACAAGCTCAGTGCAGCAGAGCATGATGGGTAATGGAGCATTATGCCTGAAGGCTTCTTCAGCGGTAGAAAAAACAGTAGAGTCACGTGACATGGTTATGTGTACGGAAGGGCGGAGTTAAATGAGTGGCAATCACAGTGACAGTGTATTTACCGACTAATCAAGCGTCAGTCAGCGTGTACATAAATGTTAAGCAGGGACAGAAAGGGCATCTTCTAACTCTGCTGACACTGCCGTGCTGATCTAAACCCAGTCACATGCTGCTGACAGTGGCAGAATGAGACCCAGGACTCACACGAAAACAAGAGCTAAAGATGCTGAAGGAGGTGAAAACCTGAGGTGTGAGATGTTGGTGTCACCCTCGAGGAGTAGACAGCTGAAGGACAAACTTAATGGGAAAACTAAGTGTTCTGGGGCCGGAAAGAAATCAATTCAAGGTCAGTCCAGTGTGATACAATACAATAAATAAGTTCCTCCAGTGGAGTACAGAAGTAAAATGGACAAAAAACAAAACAAAAAAAAAACAGGCTATTTGCTAACTGACAAAGACTATAAAATATATAAAACAAACACAACAGGGCTGCAATCACCATAAGCAGTCGGACATTTCCCTTGATGTTCAATGAACACTTCCTAACTGAAGCAATAAATATGTTAATGAAAAATAATAAAAAAATAACATAAAATAAGGGAATCAGTGCTGAAAAGCAAGTGTTTTGTAATTGAATTAAAAAAAGTAAACTTTCTTATAATCTATATTCATTGCACACAAACTGAAATATATATAAAAAAGAGGGTAAGCCACAGAGGGTCATTGCTGAAAGGGCTGGCTGTTCACAGAGTGCTGTATCAAAATATTTTCACAGAAAGTTGACTGGAAGGAAATAGTGTGGTAGGAAAATGTGCACAAGCAACAGGGATGACCACAGCCTTGGGTAGATTGTCAGGAAAAGCCGATTCAATAACTTGGGAGAGCTTCACAAGGAGTGGACTGAAGAAAATATTCAATTTTTGTAATTATTTTTTGAGATACTGAATTTTAAATTTTCCCTAAGCTGTAAGTAATAACTATCAGAATGAAAACAAAAAAAAAAAACTCTTAAAATATTTCAGTTTGTGTGCAATGAATCAAGAATATAAGAAAGTTTGCTTTTTTGAATTAAATAACTTTTTTTTAGATGCACCTGTACAATTGTTTCTTTGTTAATAATTTTAATTTTACAATATATTAAAATAGAAATTTAATTTATTTAAATTGTAATAATATTTCACTATATTACTGTTTTACTGTATTTTGGTCAAATGAATGCAGCCCTGGCATGCATACAAGTATTCTTTAATAACCATGAAAACATCTGTAGGGTTTTGACTTCACCTCAGTGGAGTTCTGTATATTTGATCTGCTTTAAACCTTTCCATACTATCAAAACCTTTTCTTGCAAATATATTTTCTTATGTATGAAATCAATTTCTGTGCTCCTTTTGTAGTCTAAAAATGGAAGAAAAGAAACTACTATATATTTGAATGCATGAATGTTTGCAAATTCAAGTATATCGCCTTGCCGCCCTGCAAACACTGCAAGTAGAGCATGTACATATTCTCTTAGGTTATTTTTACATGACAACGATGTAGTAAAAAAGAAGAAACTTTGAATCCCGTTTTCAAAAATTAGTATTTTCAGTCCCCGAAACGCTGCTGTTGTGTAAACAAACAGGCAAACCGAATAAAAAGTTTCCCAATTTTGGCTGAAAACATTGTTGTGTAAATGGCCACTTAGGCTACGTTTACACGACAACAATGTAATCAAAATATGGAAAAGTTTTTACCTTGCATTTTTAAAAAGTTTCACGTATACCTGACAACATTTCAAAACGATTTGCGTTTACACATATTTGCGAAAATTGATAAAAATGCTGTATTACGTATGCCAAGCCAGTAGTTGGCACTGTCACCTTGTGAGTAAACAGTACCTGTAGGGAAGTGACGATTATATGTTGTATATGATGCATCTCTGCTGTTGGTTGTAATATTGATAAAGTAAATCCACACTTTGCTGAAGAAGCGTTAGTAAACTCTAAAAAGCGTAAAAAGTTTCCTGTTTTTGGCTGAAAACGTTGTCGTGTAAATGGCTCCTTAATGTTCAGAAGAGTATTTTACAAAAGCACAACGTAAGGAAATATATTTTCTAGTAAATGTGATAGCAAAACCTCTTTTCCATTAAATTGAGCCCATCCAATCCTGTATATCCTGAATGGCAACTATGGATGCTCATTTAAACAGCTGAACAGCAGCAAATTAATTTGAAAAATGTCTTACAATGAATGTATAATTTTAAAATCAGCTTTATAATGATTGATCATATTATTGTCACCTTTGGAGCTACACTCCTTTGTGTTCCATTGAAGAAAGAAGAACACAGCTTTGGAGCGATATAATGGGTGAGTAAATGTTCATTTTAGTGAACTAACCATTTAAAATGAATGAACGTAACAGTAAAAATTATGGATCAAAGATGTTTAGAAATACTCACTTTTTTGATAGTTAAGGCTGGAATGGTAAATACATTCAGAACATGTTCTCTGTGCACCTAATGAACATGGTTAAGGGGAAACCGACAGAATGTATTCCATCACAATACATAAACCCCAATGGATTTGGCATATTTTACAGTGATACTTTCGCTTCACAACATAACAGTCGAAACACACAAACTATAAAAGAATGACTCAGTAAAAAGAGACGTAATGAAAAACTCAAACGCCAATGACTGAATTTACCCAAGTATAAACGCCAGTGATATTGACCTCTTCAAGTTACGACCGGCGCAGCAAATATATATTGGGTGACTTGATGGAATGAAGAACCAAGGCAGTTGTTACAAGACCAGCTACAGTACACACCAAATTTACATTCATATAATTAACTCTCCAGTTAGGATTATTTAGTTGTTAAATTACTACGTCATAAAGCTTTGTTAAGGCGTGTGTAGGCCTCCAGCTGTTAGTTTCCTCTAGTTGCTTAGTATACAATGTTCTTTCTGTACAGACTTTATATCTACTGTATGAATTCAGATTCTGTAAAACTTTGCATCCAAAGACTGAACTGAAAAAAAATTCTCGAGCTCATTAATGACTCTGAAATAAAATGTGATTGGCTGACATGACGTGTAATCTGATTGGCTCTCCCACCCAACTCAAGGCATGATGTCATCTGGAAAGCATGGCTATTTGAAGTAGTTGAGCCCGGCCACTAGAAGGAACTTCTCCAGGAAGAGTTCAGAGTCAAGCACCGCGATGTGAGCCGCGCGTCCGATCAGCGTGTTGGCCGTGTTCGGTAATGCGTGGAACACGTTCTGCCTGATCAAACGACAATTTGGAGCACTCAGCAATGGCTGGAGTAAGTTATTAATCATCTCTGTATATACTGGACCTGTTAGAAAGCAAATACAACACATTACTTTAAACTATAAATATAAACTACTAAATATAAAATATATTATGACATTAATCACAGAAACGTATATAAGTAGACACCAATTGTTTTTTCTTTCTTTTTTATATTAATTTTTTTTAAAGAAATTGTATTCAGTAAGTATACATAGAATTTATCAAAATGACAGTAAAATACTTTTATATTGTTATAAATATTTATATTTCAAATAAAAGCTGTTCTTGAACTTTTAATTCACCAAAGATTCTTGAAAAATGTAAATAAAATAAATATATTTTAAAAAATCAAAATATTAAAAAAAAATTGTAAAAAAGAAAGAAAATTAAAAATACTAAAGATCTGTATATACAAATGTTAAAATAAAATTGCATTAAATGAATACTGAAAATATGGATCACAAAAATAAAATATTATATCTTTTTTTATTTTATTAAAATGAATCCTGAAAATATATATCACAAAAATAAAATATTTAAATAAATGCCTTTCACTGCTTTTTCATAATAAAAAATGTTTCTTAGGCTTGAAATTATGGGATTAGCATATTAAAATTATTTCTGAAGGTGATTTCAAGAGACATTAAAAATTCAGCTGTGCCATCAAATAAATAAATTTCATTTTACAACACACTAAAGTACAAAACAGCCGTTTCATTACTAATAATTTTAAAATACAAAAATAATATTTCACATTATTACGGTTTTTGAATTATTGGTCAAATATATGCATCTTTGTTTCATTTATGAAAACTGTCTGTTTAATAAATTTTTATAAAAGACTTTAAGATTTTTACAAAATATAGAAGGGAAACCAGCTACACAGACCATGTTAATAAGTAAAGTTGTGTGGCTATACTTTGGAAACTGTATGTAACGTTTATCCTGGTACAGTGCCTTGTAGACATTTTTCTTGTGTTCTTTTTTTAATTATTATTTATTGTTATTATCAATCAGCAGCATGCCATAGTCTTGAATATTTTTCAGTTTCAAAGATTTGATGCAATTAAACTCAAAATCCCTGCAAATCTTGTGACACGTTCTTTCCCAGAAGAGCCTGAGAACTCGTAAACATGACTTCATCTCCAAGCGGATTGATAAAAACCTGCGCACACAAACTCTTGGAAAGCCTACCAATCTGATTGGAACTTGCCATGTTGTGAAAGCTCTTGCTATTGTTTGCGGTCTGCAGCTAGCTATGCATTGATATAGACAGTCTCTATTTCAAGGCATCCTCCATTGTTCTATGTGTTCGTAGTCTTAGTGTGTGTCTGCTCAGAGAGTGTATCCTTTGCTCGACTGTCACACTGACACTCACAGAGGCGCTGATTTCTCTAATCGGTCTCTCAATCCAAGAGAAAAGTACCTGTCAAAGAGTGGCACGCCACTCTCAGAGGTGACAGTCTCATAAAATGAAGAACGCTCTTTTCCCTCTTGCTCTCCCTTTAATTTCCCATCAAAGTTTCCTTTCAAAAATCTCAGGTTTATTTGTATTTTAAATGTAAAAATGAATAGTTGAGGTGATTGATCCTAGAGCGTTTCAGTTGGTTGCTAGGGTGTTGCTAAATCGTCCTGACAAGTTCTGGTTTGGAACAGGAAGTCTTTGAGCTAACAGACCTGTGGTTCTGTCTTTAAGCGCCGTCCGACACATCTCAATGCGTGCCGAGTGGAAGGGCACATATCGGTCCTGTGGAGAGGCCACCAACACCACGTTCCTGAAGAACTGAAGACCTGGACAAAGAAAGTAAGAAAAAATGGCTATGTGTGTATGTTTTTGTGTTCATCCTTGCTTGTCTTTCCATGTGTCTCCACCTGGTTTCTTGCTGAGTGTGTAGAGGAAGGTCTGTCGCGGGTCAGTGTGGTCCCTGAATGTGAGCTGCAGTAGGGAACCGGACTTCTTCAGTTTCTGCATTAGCCACAGACCTGAAGAACAAGGATAGAAAGTCATGTGGGTTAGAACGACATCAAGTTGAGGAAACGGTGATGATGAACTCTAAAAAGACTGCATATACAGTACACTACTGATTAAATATTTGGGGCCGCTAGGACTCTTATGTTCACCAAGGCTGCATTCCTTTGAGAAAAAAATACAGTAAAAATAGTAATATTCTGAACTATTATTACCATTTAAAATAGCTGTTTTCTATTTGAGAATACTTTTAAATGTAATTTATTCCTGTGATGCAAAGCTGAATTTTCAGCATCATTACTCCCCTCTTCAGTGTCACATGATCCTTCAGAAATCATTCAAATATGCTGATTTTCTTTGATGAATGGAAAGTTCAAAAGAGCAGCATTTATTTGAAATAGAAGTCTTTTATAACATGAATACAAATCAATTTCTTGAAAAAAACAAAAACAAAACACATTTCTGACGCCAAACATTTGAACAGTAGTTTATGTCTGTATTTGTGTGTGTACCTGTGCTGACCAGCGTGCTGTTGTTGTACAGTGTTCCCAGGTGGGGTCCAGACAGGGACAGGAAGGTGTGCAGTTTACAGAGGTAACAGCGAAATCTGGGTCGGGTCAGCACAGAGCGAATGATGACGTTCCCCAAAGAGTGTCCGATAAAACTGGCAAAAAGAAATAAACAAAGTCATGCACTGAACCTTCCGAAAATAAGCGTTCAAAATGAGGATTTCTTTGCAAATTATTCTTTGTACATTGCATTAAGGAATTACGGCTTTAATTAAATCTCTGAATCATTATGAATCTTTTTACCATTTGCTTTCGAAAAGACATTTGAAACTCTAAACTTCAGAGAACGAACAAAGACTCAGAAGTACATTCAAAAATAATTAAAAGACTGTAAAATTAAGATTAAACAGCTTTATATGAACTAAGAGACAGATTTGTTATATTTTCCAGCGTTTTATGTGAATATCTTCTTCTTAATGCCAAAACAGTCTTTCTTTTACTTTACTGCCATCTTGTGGTAATAGTAAGTATAATATATGCAGTTCTAGTGGGATCAGTGGAGCCATCCAGGAGCCATTATTACGCTTCAACTACTGTGTATTCACCTTTGTGTTCACTGACTAAAAGCATATCTTTACTTGATATGTGAATCAAACATTTTGAATGCAAACCTTGACTACAACATACTATTTCGTAAGCAGCTAAAGATAATACATTTGTTAAATTGTTCATGAATATCCAGATATAAGGACAAAACTAATAAGGCTTACATATGGTTGTGGCAGATGTATCTACTGCCCAACCACAAGGGGTCATGCTAGTCTGTGTTCCTTGTTTTTGTGTAGTGTGTGTGTTTGATCACAGGGTTTTAAGAAGTCATATAGTGTCAGTGTTAACAGGGTGGGTAACATGGCCTCGTTTAGACCTTGCTGGTTGATTTTGTAACTATTCCATCTGGATTCAGAAAGCATGAAATTGAGTGTCTACATCTGTTCAGACTCATAGTTTGAGCTCTAATGCAATGCTGATATTGAGTGTGGTTTGGTTCTGCTGCTATAATATCAATATGATGGTGAGTTTTAATGAGGTTGTGTGTTTATAAACCTGATTCGATGGATGGTGAGGTTATACAGCTGGATGTGCTGAATTATCTCGTCCAGAAGTCTGTCAGTCATGGTGTCAAAATCTGCAAAGGTGTCCGTCTAGAGACAGAAGATGACAATGACAACAGAAAGCTGATCAAACTTGTACTTGGAACCAAAGTTGTGATTGGTTGTTGAGGGGTATTGTAGATTTCTGATTGGTTGTTTTGTACATGCTAAAATAGGCTGGTCGGATGTTCTACCTGGTTGCGTTCTGACATGAGGAAATCCAGTCTAGATCCAGGCAGTCCGAGCTCTATAAACGTCTTGACCAGCCGTAGATCTGCGCTATTTCCTGGTAAAAACAAACACACACACACACAAAACTATTTACTACAGATGCAGCTATTATTTTTTACACCTTAAATATTTGGCAGATCTATAGGAATCCAAATCTCTTGAACTTTGGAACGCTTACCATCAAGTCCATGGACACACACCACGAGGTGGATCCCATCCTCAAACTCTGTGTCGTCTTCCTCAGGAGGGAAGTATGGATGATCGGAGGCGAGGTAAGGCAGGTCACTGTAGAGCGTGCCTCTAAACACCAGCTCCCTCAGCATGGCTTCCTTTTCCTTATAGAAGCTTTAAGACATCAGTGCAAAACTGTAATAATTCAGTGAGCAAATACATTCAAGTTCTGTTTAAAGGGGATTATGCAAATCTTCCCACATTGTGACATAGACGTGGGGGCATGTTAGAATGAGCCATTTTAGGAGGGCGTCATTGACTCTTAACTTTTATAAAGAATATATCTTTTGATTTGAGACTTTAGTCTTTGCAACTTTACAGATCAAGAGCACTTTAAAAAGAAAAAGGGTGAAACTGAAAATTCGGTCTGTACATATGTTCGTACCTCCTTATGACTGGTAAGAAAATGTAAATATCTAAATTCTAAAATATACATTTTGTTTGATATTAGTGAGTAACCAAAATTAACTTACTTAATCATTCTCTCATTGATTTCCTGATCAGTGCCGAAGGAGGAGTTGGAGGAAATTATTCCAAATGAGCCTAGGGGTTGATGGGTAATGGGGGAGGTGGCCTGGCGTGTGGAGATTCCGCTAACCGATGGTGAATCACGTAGCACAGACGAGAAGGGCAGACATGTGGGAGCGCATGACACCGACAGGTTGACTACCTCCACCACCTTTTTATTCACGAATGCCAGACCTGTACTTGGCACTTTACTGGCTCGGCTCTGCCCCTCTAGAGCCTGCTGTTCTCTCTCATTGACCGGAAGCATGATGAGATCAGCAGGCATGTCTTTCTCATTGGCAGCAATTGTGTAACTGGTCTTGGCATTGATTGGTGGATCTGGAAGGTTCTCCATACTTACTACTTCAAATTCATTCAAATTAATGTGACAGACACTGATGCCATCGGGGCCCTTTTGATATATGTTTGATTCTAGGACCCCCTTGTGTTTGCAATATTCATTTTCACAGCTACAGATCTCTGTGGTGTCATCAGTTAGACCAGAATGCGCTTCAAGTAATATGTTTGCTTGACATTTCTCTGGTTCCTCCACTGTGGCGTTTTCAACACCATTGAATGTCCCAAATTGCTGGTGTAGTAACATTACTGGATTAGCAAATTCAAGATCTGCTGTTTCCTGATTGGACAACTCATCCACGTCTATCTCCTGATTGGTTGTTTCCCCTCTGTCCTCTTTAGTAACCTCTTGAAGTTTCTGCTTCATTTCTTTGGCTGATTCCTCACTCTGCTTTAGCTGATGTGCCGAACAAACATTCCTCTTCTCTTGATTGGTTGTTTCCTCTCTGTCCTCCCTAGAATTGCCTTGAATATTCCGCTTAACCTTATTGGCTGCTTCATCATTGAGACTCGTGAACTTCTCCTGATTGAGTGTTTCCTGATCTTCCTCTGTGTCGTCAGGACTGCTGATCTGTGGTGCTGAGGCGGATTTGGTCAAAGTATTGAGCTGCCTCTCCTCCTCCTCTTCATAAGGCAGGGAGCTTATGGAGGTCAGAGAGGCCTGGGTGGGAAGGCTGCCATGACTTTCCATCTGTAGGCCCTCCAAAGAGCTCTGATGCGCCGGCTGACGCCGTGCCAAGTTCTGCAAGATGTCACGACTCCCTCCGACAATTCCTCGACCCTCCAGAGTCCAGGCCACAGAGCTTGGCTCGCTCTCAATACCAGAATCTGAGATTACGGAGGAGGAGCGGTTCATTAGCTTAGCCCCGCCCAAGAATATGCCCTTGGGAGGGGTTTCAGACAAGCGACGGATCTGTTGTAGAACATTACGAGTAGGGGACATGGCTAAAGTGTCGGTTCCCAGTGAGTTGGTGTTCAGTAGATTAGCTAGTGATGTGTCCTTGCTCCCATAATCCTTTGCAGGCTGTGGCTCGTCGTTGCCAAGACTCCCAGAATTGCCTGGTGTTTCAAGATGGTTGTCATGGTTATGAGTGGGCAAGAACTCAAAGCTGTCAAGGCTGGTGCGGTCGGGAGGTTCTTCAGCATCCGTCGGAACAAGCAGCAAAGTCTGTACCGTATTAAAATCTGTATTTTGGGTAACATTTGTTTGTTTTAGATCTGCACGATCAGATTCAACAAAGTCAGCTGCTTCTTTCTGGCAACTAGCTTTCTCAAGATTACCTGTATCTATTGCTTCATCGCTGTCTACAGACCTACAGCCAACATCAAATCCTTCCTCAGTTTCACACTGGCATGTGGCCTTATCGACAGAATCAGTTCTTAAATCTGAGGTTGTGATACATTCGCTTCTATAAATATCAGTCTCTCCCACATGGCCAATCAGAGTCTCTGCTTGAGCTCCGGTCTCTTTATAGTCAGTGATGCAGTCCTCCTGCTGGCCAATCAGGGCCATGTATGTGTCCATGTAATCTTCACAGGGAGGTTCATCAGGGGCTGTTGCTGGTGAATTGGTGTCCTGTGTTTCCTCAACCGGACTGATGGTTTGATCTTTCAACCCTGTTGGCTCAGGACATGGCTGAGAGTTTAAGACAGTCTGATTTTCCACATGGAGGTTGTAGTCTAGAACAGAGAAAGAGAAAAGTGCTCAACTATATTTTTTTTGTTTAATAAAAACTTGAGGGTACTTTAAAATGTGTATTTTTGTTTGTTCAGTTGACCTATTAATTTGTTGATTCATTTGATTGTTAAAAAAAAATAAAAATCTTTTTTTTTTATTATTCAATAATTTGTTCTTAAATTCTTGAGTTACCTCATTAATTAACATTGGCATTCTTGTTCATGCATTTGTTAGTTTGTTGGTTCATTACTTCATTTACACTTGTTTCTCATTGATTTGTTAGTCTGTTAATAATATATTTGTCTTTGTTCGCTATTTGTTTGCTTGTTCATTTTTTCACTTATTTGTTTATTCTTTAGTTCTGTTTGTTTTTCAGATCTCTTATTAATTTATTCATTTATACATTAATTCTTATATGTATTTATTTATTCTAGATGTTTTGTTTGTTCATTTACTCTTTTGTTCATTCAAAAGTTTGTTCATTCTTTCAGTAATTTGTATGTTTAAAATGATCAAATTTTTGTTTTTATTCATTAATTAGTATGCCATTTCATTTTTTTTGTTCATACAATCATTTATATGGCAATTCATATATTTATTTGCTTGTTCACTGATTCAGTAGTTTTAAGTTCTAAATATTTAGTTTCTTCATTTATTCTTTTGTTCATTTATAGGTTTGCTCATTCATTCTGTGATTTGTTTGTTTAAATGCTCAATCATTTTTTTCATTTGTTTGCTTGTTTGTTTGTTTAGATGCTCATTCTTTTGTTCATTCATTCATTTGCTTTCTTTTAAACAGGGTCACTGCTTGTTGTCACCTAAACAGGGCGTGTCCACGTATCTGTCCTCAAAGATGATTGGCAGGCTGCTCCAGTCTCCATCGATGTCCAGGCATTCCACAGGAAGTGGAGGCATTCGGAGCAGGTAATCAGAGTTGCGCATCTCTGTGGCCACCTGTGCATGTCTGTTGATACTGTCATGAAAGATACACAGCAGTTTCAGACTTATTTATTTTAATTTTTTGGTAAGGGTTACGAGTAGTATTAATTACAGTAGCTTTAATTATAATAATTAAGGTTATTTCTCCATTTACATAGCTAGTTAAATGTGAGTACATGTTTAAAAGAGAAAGACTGAGACTATACTATAGTAAAAGACTCACAGGTCCTCCTGAAATGTGAGTGAGGACTCTTTGGGATGTTCAGTGAAGAAATATGCTTCAGAAAATCTCCTGACCTGCACAGACACACACATTCCATATATATATATATATATATATATATATATATATATATATATATATATATATATATATATATATATATATATATATATATACATATATACATATATATATATATATATATACTGCAAGCAGAAATATTTTATAAAGGAACCTCACGTATGAGAGAGAAATAAAACCATGTCAGTAATAATACATTTTTTTTTTATTAATCTCTTTCATCTTTTTCATCATTATAATAACTCAGAGCTCTGTAATTAAAAGCTCAGCTGTCCTGTGGGTGGAATTAATATATGTATCAAGAGAGATGAGGTTTCTACCTATAAAACATCGCTCGGAGAACGCAGAGTTGTGAGGGTTGCTGGGTAATTCAGGCTGTGTATTAGAACCCCATTTTATTCCAGGATTTATTATACAATAATTTAAATCAGCCTGACTAGAAACTAATTCTACTGTTTGTAATCAGGGATGCATGTAAGTTTGTTGCCACAATTATTAAATGAACTGTTTGTGTACTTCATAAAGTAAAAATATGCTGTCACACTGTCAAAATTCATCCTGCAAATCAGGCTTTAGAAGTGAAGTGAAAGTGAAGTGAAGTGAAGTGAAAGTGAAGTGAAGTGAAGTGAAGTGAAAGTGACATTCAGCCAAGTATGGTGACCCATACTCAGAATTTGTGCTCTGCATTTAACCCATCCGAAGTGCACACACACAGAGCAGTGAACACACACACACTGTGAACACACACCCGGAGCAGTGGGCAACCATTTATGCTGTGGCGCCCGGGAGCAGTTGGGGGTTCGATGCCTTGCTCAAGGGCACCTAAGTCGTGGTATTGAAGGTGGAGAGAGATTAGCACAATCTGTAGCAAGATTTCATAACCAAGGGTTAGAAAAGAAGACCTAACATGCTCAAGAAGCCTTTGCAACTCATTTTACTTCTCTAATGCGACGTATTTCTAAATGAAAAATGATATTCAACAAGAAATGTAGTCCAGGACTTCCCAGCCCAATATAAAACCGCTCTCACCCTGAGTGTGTGGTGCTCCTGGGCCAGATGTGAGCGGATATGTGGATTAGGAACCGTGGCTTCCAAAAACTGTGTCCAAAGAGCAGACAGCTGAGCACAGAGCTGAGTCAGATCTTTACTGATCTGTTCTGCTACCTTCTCATGACCGCTCTGCAACTACAGAGAGAGAGAGAGAGAGTTAAAACAATCAATCTTATTTAGCCACAGAACAATATTATTATTGTGAAGGTGTTTTACATGTATCATCATATTAATGGTATGTTTTTACAGGAACTTCATCAGTAAAGTGTTTTACAAACCTGCAGTTCAGTGGTGAGCTGGTTTAATGTTTCTTCAAGAGGAAGGTCCTCTGGAAATGACAACATAAGGAGAGAGTTAGAAAACTTTTGTGGTAATACCATACTTTTTTTTAAGGACCATTTTAGTTATTTTTTTAAATTTTTAATTTAATTTAATTCTAAAACTATTCCCTTTCATTTGTTTATTAGCATTTATATTCTTGTGTTACGTCATATAAATATTGAAGTTTCACCTGCTCCTCCTCAGTGTTACTTTAAAGTTAAAGTGCCCCTTTTAATGAAATGGAATCATATCTCATTTCAATGAAATAAAGGTTTGTATCTCAGTTCATCAACTTCTTCATAACTACGGAGTCTCGCACATGGCATGCTGGGGAAAAAAAATAGTAGGCTAAATCATGTGCACGATTTATTAATTAGTTCCATCAATTTTTTAATTGTACAAACAATTTAGCAAATTGAGGGAACAAAATAGTAATCATGTGCAGGTTTTAGTACAATTCATTGAGGAAACAAATTAGTAAACCGTGCACACAGTTTATTAATTTTTTCTTGCATCTCATGTTATGCGGGGCTCTGTACCCCAACAACTTGTTATGCAATGTATGCAAGGTCAAAAAACTTTTATTGTCTTATAATATGCATTTATTTTACTGCTCCAAAAGTGGCACCTAGTGGCAAAGAATGAATTTGCATTTTCATTCAGACCAAGCAAAAAGATCAAAAAGTGGGCGGAGAATATGCTAATGTTTCCTGTTGACATGAAACGGCTTGGGATTCATTTTAAAAACAACTCGTTTCAATGATTCAGAGTCGACTCTTTCATTTGAGAGACAATAACTTTATCCACGGTGCATTTCTAGATTTAAAACTTTGCAGTGTGTTTTCATTCACTTAGAGCTGTGTTACACACTGCATGAAAGATAGATTTCAAAAATCCATAAAAGGGGCACTTTAATTCATACATAAAATTCTTATTAACTCGCACTCATGTTGCTGTAAACTGTAAAACAAGTAATCTTAGCTGTTTTTCTCACAACCACAGTGAATGAGGCAGGCTTTAAAAGTGAAAGCATGATGAGATTATCAATAAATAAAATGTTGTTTATTCCTGCGATGCTGAATTTCATTAGCAGCTTTACTCCAGTCTTCAGTATCACATGATCCTTCAGAAATAATTTTAATATGCTGGTTTGCTGCTCAAGAAGCTTTTCTTATTATCAATTTTAAAATTAGTTGTGCTGAATAGAAATATTAAAAACATCAACAACAACTATCGAATAGCTTCAAAGTTGTATTAGCTACTTTTATGATGCTGATATGAGGCTTTTATGTCCTTTTTTTTTTCAATTTATGAAAACTGTGCTTTTTGTTTCCCAAGAAAGAACACCTTATGGATTTTGAAGGTCATTAGGGTGAGTAAATGATGACAGGGAACTTGGGTTTCATAAGAGTTTGTGATTATACCCATCTCTATGTGCTGCAGTTGAGGGATCTCCTTCATTAGCGCCGTGTAATAGGAGTGCAGAGCTCTGTGAGCCGCCAGCAACAGTTTACAGATGCGCCGGTGCCACGTGTAGGCTCTCTGCAGACAGTTCTCCGACGGCACATAAAAACTGCCCTGTGAACAAACACACATTCACACAGGACATACAAGTGGAGGTCAGATTTCACTGCGTGTCACACTTCTTCCTTGTTATTTCTGCACATGCATAACCAGGTAGCTAAACTCTGAGCAAGGAAAATAGGAATATATAATTCCTCAAGACACCTTGCCTGTCTGTCTGTCCATCTGATATCATATTTGTGTGAAGTGGTTGTTATGAGCAGCAGCTGTATATTTGTTTGGTCGAGCCCGAAGCTCAATAATTAGATGAAGATCAAACACAGAGTAAAACTTTAAACTCAGTCAGTTTCCCAGCAGTAAAATAGGAGAAGTGTGCATACGTGGCACTCGCTTATGGAGAACGAGAGACATCCTGCCGACAGGAAGTGCACAGATCTAATGTAACGTAATGTAAACATATGAACTCATAACTACATTGAGATCATTTATATGATGTCTATTTTTAACATAATGTCTCTTTGATGTATTTTCAGAAATTTTCACATTTCTCGGTAAAAGCAAATCGACATAATAAAGTTAAAACAGTAAAATTGTGAAAGATTATTACAATTTCTATTTTCTATTTGATTACGATTTCTATTTGATTAACTTCTCCAGACTTCAGCGTCACATGATCCTTCACAAATCATTCTAATTTACTGATTTGCTGCTCAGGAATCATTTCTCATTATTATCCATTTTAAAAACAGTAGTGCTGTTTTATATTTTAATGGAAGCCATTCTTTTTTTGATGAACAGAAAGTTCAAAAGAACAGGATTTATTTGAAATTTTAAAATCTTTGAAACATTATAAATATTTTTACTGTCACTCTTGATCAATTAAATGTGTCCCTGCTGAAATTAAATTATTATTTATTAAAGACACACACATTTGATCTGTAGAGTCTGTAAAGTTTCACTATAATAAAGTGTAATAAAATAAAATGTCAAAAGCAGTACCTTGTTACCTTTTCATACTAGTGTGGAAACACAGGCTTCTATGAATCTAAAACATTAAATACAAGTTATTTTTAAATGTACAATTTTATTATTAACAGAAAACGCAGGTGATGCTTTAAATGTTTGGAGCAAAGGCTCGTAACTGCTGATGTAGGGCTGATTGTGAGTTTGTTGGGCCTCTATTATGTCTTTACTGCATACCTGTGTATACTGTGTAATATCTGTGTGTATGTTTGTAAAGAGAGTGCTGAACGCTGTCATTATATGTGTCAAGCTTTGTAATCTACATTCAGTTATGTCCTTTTGACTCAAACAGATGCTTTCTACTGACATTTCTCACATTTTAGTACCTGTGACAGCTGGAAAACACACAAGTCAATATTTCTCTCACATACAATCAACATAGGTCATAGTTCACAGAGACAAATTTAATGTAAGAAAGTGTGTGCACAAGGTAGAGTAAACGTGCCAGCTTGCATTGTGGGATAGTGTCATCTGTTTGCGGTCAACATGTGTAGAAATACATTCATGCAAATCTGAAACCATACAGAAGCTCATTAGAGAAATATTGATGTCCAATTCACGAAAAATTGTTTGTATGAGTTGAATCTTTTCAGTGAATCATCTGATTCACAAAACTAGTCTGAATGATTTGTTTTGGAATCAGTCTGATCTGGTTCAACTGCAGCAGTAAACGGAGAACGAGTGAATAAAATTACTTAATATTTTATTTATTCTAAATTGACTTTGAAGTTGTTTCACTAAACTAAGGGCTGATGTTTGATTCAGAATTATATCATATTAAAATGCAGTTTTTGCATAAATTTAGAAGTATCTAATGCATTTAATAATGAAAACATCTTTCTAAATTTTTCTTTTGTGTTCTACAGATGAAAGAAAGCCAAAGGGGTTTGGCATAAAGGTGCGTACATTATTTATTTTGGGGTGACTTTTTTTTTTTTTTAAGTGTCTAGATACATTTTGGTTTAACTATATGTTGCTTTTGCTACTAACTCATCACTTAATAATCTTGATAATCTTATCTTATGTCACAGAGTGAAAAGCAGCATATTATGTCCTTCATTGTAAAATAGTATTCCTTATAGAAAGCAGAGAGAGAGAGAGAGAGAGAGAGAGATGCTTGCTCTCATGTTTGAGGCCGTTAAAGCTGGGCTCGTTACGGTGATCAAACGCTGCCTCCCTCCAGAGAAACGCTGTACTTAATAAAGTGCCCTGCAGTGGGGGTGTTAACGTAGGACCCATACGGAGACAAGAAGTCTCGTTAGGATTTCCTGCCTAAATGGAAATCTCCACAGGCAAGAGAAAGCTCTCATTTCATCCAGTCAGAAAAAAATAATAAAAAAGACTTGAACTATCTACAAGCCTAGAAGAGCATCACAGACCAGTTTCAGTGCTGTCAGCATTCAGGTTAGATGTGAGATAGCAGGACTGAATTAAATTAAATACTTCAGTCGAGTTCAGTACAGTCATTTAAACAATTATTTGATAATGTGCATATGCAAAATGATGAGTTATGACGATCATGTTAGATGAATGTGGTTACCTCTGTTGGCACAGGTTTGCAATATCCCGCCCCAAACATATTCTCCACTGACATCACAGAGGGCGGAGCTTCACTCTCTGGAGAGCCTTTACCGAGCCACGCCCCCTTACCACTGCGCGCGAAACTAGAGAAAGACAAACGACAGGCTGTGAGTACCTGTGGGGTGATCATTGTGTGCAGCTGTTACCAACTAGACTAACATAAGGGATCTCAGTGGGAACAGCTCAAAAGATATTCCATTATCCAGGCATGGACGATCATTCGTTCAACATATCTGTGTCAAAACAATTCCTGCTGGTCCTCATGGAAAACCCAAAGACACACAAATGCCTGATTAGTTTGTAAAAGTCAGTCTTGAGAATATTTGTCACTAATGTGGCTTCTGTCCTCTGAAAAACATTACACATGACAGCTTACAAACACACACACTTCGGATTTGAAACGTTTTACTTTCAGGAGAGGTCAGAGAACGATCTAGCACTTTAAAAGCTGACTATTACAGAACAGATCTACAGCAGTGAAAATACATCACATCCTGCCAGTAACACCTCCTACGAACAACAGGTACAGATCCAACAGACTATACACAGTATTCACCATTCAACTACAAAAGCTGGCAATTTGATGTGACCATGCTAACAAGCACATTACTGCTTTGTAATTTAATTTAATTCAAAATATTTAATTCAATATTTATTAAAAGAAAGAAGTATGTAAAGTAAATAAATAATACTTGCCTTGCTAAATTAATCGTGAAATTATCTTTAAAAAAAAAATGCTATACATAAAATAACTGGTGATGTTTTATTATTATTATTATTATTATTATTGTTGTTGTTGTATACAGTCATATTGGGTTATATAAAGTGTGAATGCGAATGAGAACTACATTTATTATAAATGTTTTATTTAATAAATATTTATTTAAACTAAAATATTAGTCTTTAGTAACTATAAATAATAATAATAATTATTATTAATAATAATTAATAATAACAATAATAATAATTCATTAATAATAACAATAATAATTTAATTATTGCTGCTTTGTAATATAATACATTTATTTTTATTTGGAAAAAAATTGTTTTCACACAACTAATGATTAAATTACATAGAATAATAATTATTATAATTATAATAATAATAATAATTATTATTATTATTATTATTTGATGTAATTTTATTTGGATAATTTCATCATTAGTTGAGTAAGGCAAATATTATTATATATTTTTTTCAAATAAAAATAAATGTATTATATTACAAAGCAACAACAACAACAAAAAATAATAATAATAATAAAACAAATCAGCAAAATACATTTTGAAGCTATGGTAAAGTGCCCTAAACTGCTGATTGGCTGAGCACTGGTGGGGCGGAGTTTGTTTGATCACCTGATCAGTGGTTGGTGCAGTGCCACCAAGGAGGCATGGATCGAGGCGGAGATGACGGACAGGTGGAAATAGTCAAACATGACGGGCAGGTGATGGTGTAGGCCTTGGTGTGGATGGAAGTGCAAACCCAAAGTCCTGCTGCTAATCAGAGGCACTGAAGAGATATCCGCCAACCTAACACACAAACACAAAATAGCACACGTTATAGAAAGACAAAGTCATACTAGACTTCACATTCCATTCATTCATTCATTCATTCATTAAGTTACTAAGATGTGGCAGCCAGAGAAAAAGAAAAAGATCTGAATAAAGAAAACTTAGGAGAAGGAGAGAGAACATGAGGATGTAATGGAGATGGACACATAGTGCAGATAATGAGCTGGCCTCACTGTCATCCCTGCAAAGCTCAGGGGCCACGGGGCCCACACGGGGTGCCACTCTGAGCTCAGGGGCTCTGCTGAAGGTAAGAGGCACAAGTAATTGCTCTCATTTGTGCTGCTTTGAGACAGGTGTGTGTGTGAGAGAGAGAGAGTATTTTAAGCTCTTGCAAACTCTCTCACCTCAGCTCCTTAAATAGCGACAGACAAAGATATCATGCTGATGAAAGGAAGGAGGGAGAGAATAGTTGTATATAGTGTGTGTATAAACTGCACACAATTTTTTTTTTAATAGTATGTGAAATACTATGCAAATATTTCAAAGAGTATGCAAAGTGTATTATTGACTACGTTTACAAGCTGTTAAAATTCGGGTTATGGTCAGGTTAAGGTCACTATTCGGGTTTCTGAAACATTCGGGATAACCCGTTTACATGCGTGAGCAGAGAGAGTTACTCCTGTATACATGGAATGTGTAGTCAGTCGCCAATATCCCGATGTAAACGGCGACGCACGGTTAGCGTCTGGACATAAGACGCAATATTTCCGATTCTTCTTCCTGTATCCAAAGACTCAAAAGACCAAGATTCCTTGCGAATAGAACATGCGCAGAACACACATTTTGATGGGGATATGCCGAAACGCGTTTACAAGACCAAATATTCGGGTTAGAAAAGGGGTACCCCAGGTATAATATCCCGGTTTTTAAAAACTGGGATATTAGCATATCCGGGTTTTTGCCGGTGTTTACATGGCCGTGCGCGACCGGGTTATTGCTAATATCCCGGTTTTGAACGGGTTATTGGCTGCATGTAAACGTAGTCATAGTCACACAACCTCATTATGTTGCATGTTTAATTCAGTGAGTTGTTTTCACCTGCATGTTTGGTATAACTACATGACCTACTACATTTGACTAAATGTACTGAATGGAATGTGCTGTGTGGAATACACAATTCAGTTTGTTTGATCATCTTCCATTTTCACCTACAGGAAGCAATAGTGTTGCTTTTTAAATTGTCTGTGTTGACATTGTTGCATCGGACTGCCAAATGTGAAGATACTATTCAATATTGGATGGACTGCATAACGTTTTATGTTTGACATACTATTGTGAAACAGAAAACATTATTATTATTAAAAACATTTGGCAATAAATCGTATATACTACAGTATGGAGAAGCCTAGTATTTCATTCTGGGCATATAGCCTACTACACAATACAATTCAAAAGTTTAGTGTCAGTATTATTATTTATTTAAATAAATTAATAATTCTACTTAGCTAGGACGAATTAATCAAATGTGGCAAAAAATAAAATAATTAAAAAAAAGTTTCCGCAAAAATGTTAAACATGCAGTAAACAAATCATTTACTGCACCTTTGTAACTGTTTTCAGCATTGAAAATGATAAGAAATGTTTTTGAGCACCAAATCAGCAATGGGGGAAGTTGTGCCTAATGGTTAGAGAGTTGGACTCGTAATCCAAAAGGTTGCGAGTTCGAGTCTCATACCGACAGGGATTGTAGGTGGGGGGCATAGGCAGAGCTGGGGAAGGCTTAGCCTTATATATAATATAATCTATTAGGTCTGTTGTTAACAAAGTGGATATGAATAGACAGCGTCGATTGCAGCATTAAATTAAGATTTCCCCCTCAAGGGAACTTCGAACTGCGTCCTCTGAAGGGACACTATGGGGAACACCTCGTCGTGACCCGTGTCTGAAGCATACTTTGAAAAAACGCCAACTCGTTGGCCGGTGACAGCGTCTGACGTCACTACCGGCGCGACTATAAATAAGCGACCGGAGAGCACGTCATTTATCTTCTTCGTCTTCATTTGACTGTTTTGTTTGAAGTGTGCGTCTGAGAAACGACCACGGTAAGAGCGATCTTTACTTTTGTTATCATGGCTTCCACTAGCAAGGCGTTTAGACAGTGCGTGCATCCGTGTCAGCGTTATTTGACACCGGATGACACACACAGTCTTTGCGTTTTTTGTTTGGGCGAAGAGCACGCGCGCGATGTCCTTGAGGGGGCGATCTGCGTGCACTGTGAGCTTTTTTCCATGAAAAAGCTCCGCTCTCGTTTGTCTCTCTTTTCGAGGAAAGAGGGACAGCCATCTGTCTCCCGCGGCTCAGGACCCGCCGCTGTTGAGGCACGGAGGAGAATGAGCTCGTGGGGATCACAGGTGGACCTCGTTGAAGAGTTTAGAGAGGGACTTTCCCTTTCTCGCTCTTTGGCGGCGGACGAGAATGAACTTCAGGAGGAAGACGTGTTATCATTAACCCTTTCTGATACTGAAGTTAGTGCTCTGCTGGGTTCTACCCAGGAAGAGCAGGAGATGTCTGAGGTTGGCGAAGAAGCTGAGGCTGAGCCTTCTCAATCCTCCTGCCCTGCGTATGAGGAGCTGTTAGAGGTTATGGATCGTGCCACAGCAAAGTTAAACTTGCCATGGAAACGTACCAGCAAAATAACGCCGCGAGGTCGCCTTGATGAGCGTTATTTATCTGACCATAGCCCTCCAGCCCAGGTGAGCCTTCCATTTTTGCCTGATTTACATGCGGAAATCATGAAAGAATGGAAGAGGCCATTTTCTTCTCGCATCCATCGGTTTCAGCATACGAGTTATGCTAACATCGAGGGCATGCGCGAAAATGGCTATGAGAAGATGCCCCCTGTAGAAGAGACGCTGGCTAGCTATCTCTCTGTGGGGGAAACATCCTCTCTTAAATCTCCCTCTTTGCCATCTAAGCCCCTCCAGGATACATCCCACTTAAATGGCAAAGCATACGCAGCAGCAGGTCAGGCTGTGGCTTCATTGCACACTATGGCGGTGCTTCAGGCCTATCAGGCTGACCTGCTGAGGGACCTGGATAAAGGCGAGGGCCTTTCAGCTGATCAGGTGGCCGAGCTGCGCCGCACCACAGACCTCTCTCTCCGTGCTACCAAGCAGGCCGCCTCCGCCATGGGTAGGTCTATGGCTGCCATGGTAGTAACGGAGAGACATCTGTGGGTGAACCTGGCAGACATCGGGAAGAAAGAAAGGGGCTTTCTTCTCGATGCTCCGGTCTCGCCTTCTGAGCTTTTCGGTACCTCCGTCGAGATGGTGGTCGAAAAGTTCAGGGAGGCAAGGGCGCGCTCAGCTGCTTTTAAAACCTTCATTCCACGAAGGTCCAGGTCCGAGCCCGAACAACATAGGGGTCCTGGCCCGTCTCGTTCTGAGGATCAAAGACGGGCGCAGAAGGCTAGTGTCGCGGCTCGCGCTCCTCCCCCGCCTATGGGCAGGGGCAAGAGGAATCGTGGGTCGCGAGGAGGTAAGCAGGACCTGAGGGATGTGATTCAGACGAGGCAGCGTTCTCATCCGAATCAGAGCGATACCTAGAGAAAATGCTTTCTATGTTTAACTTCTGCTTTTTTCCTCCCTTGCCTGAATTCCCCTGCGACCACCAGCTCTCCACCTGATCGAGGTTAGGTGGGGGAGAATTTCTCTCATAACAGTCTCATATGCTGGACCTATGATGTTTTTGGTTGGTTCTATATTCATAGTAACCACCTTACTGATGGTCCGGACTATAAGGAGGCGCCCTGTGAGCAGGGTCCCACTACAGGAGGATGGGTGAGTATGTAACCCTTTTTCTGTATATACTTATGGGTTGAATTGCTGGTGGTCATATGTCTACTAACTTTCTAAGTGAGTCTCTTTTACAGTGCTCAGTTATGGCATCTACTAACACCCGTCAGCACCGTCCTTCCGGCCTCGTGCTCTGGTATTAGGCGGCCGAGATCACGGGCTTCTGTGGGAGCCTCGCTGATCATCAGAACTGGCACGGCACTGCAGGAGATTTCATGAATGTTGGCCAGGTCACCCTGAGGGGCCTCCTGACCGCTTATACAAAAAAAAAAAAATTGGGCGGTTCTCGCAGTAGTTTTAACAACGGGCCCCTTGTTTTCCCAGAAAAGGGTCACGTGTTAGTACGCTACTCTGAATTCGGAGTTCCTCTCATTTTCCCCTTCAGAGTGCCACGAGAACCCCTCCCTAGAACAGTATTTTAAAATCCATACTATGGTAAGTGTGCACGTGTATTCTTTGCGCACTTTCTGAAATCCACTCTGTGGTAAGTTCGCACGCTAAGGCTCTGCGTTCTTTCTAAAAATCCTTTATGGTAAGGGCTTCGCGCGGTTGCTTCGTGCCCTTTCTTGAGTTGGTGTAAAGCCCCGTTCATCTTGGGCGCCACTCCATTCAGGTATCCTTGAATACCTATCTAGCAGGGTTTTGCTACCAGAGTTCTGTTAAGACAGCTCCTTCGAAAAATTTTTGCAAGAGCAAACGGTAGCCCCTGTGTGACAGGCAAGACCTTGTATAATACTGGTTTCTTAGCCGTATCCCTTTAAAGGAATCCTTCCTATTCCAAGCCTTTAAGCTCTACCCCGGGTCGAGGCCCTGATCAATTAAATTGGGTATGTAGCTTAGGCCTTTGGCCGTAAGGGATAGTGTCACAGACAGCTGTCTAAACGTCCTAGGGGCAACTCCCATAGAAATGGTAGAGTTGGTACTTAGTGTTCGCCATGGTCTGGCCTGCGCTCCCCTCAGCATGGCGGCGTGGGTATACTGTTCCCCATAGTGTCCCTTCAGAGGACGCAGTTCGAAGTTCCCTTGAGGGGGAACGTCTCAGGTTACGAATGTAACCATGGTTCCCTGAGAGGGAACGAGACACTGCGTCCTCTGAAGGGGTCCCTTGCCATGCTTCGGACGCAAGCTTCACGAAGAAGATAAATGACGTGCTCTCCGGTTGCTTATTTATAGTCGCGCCGGTAGTGACGTCAGACGCTGTCACCGGCCAACGAGTTGGCGTTTTTTCAAAGTATGCTTCAGACACGGGTCACGACGAGGTGTTCCCCATAGTGTCCCTTCAGAGGACGCAGTGTCTCGTTCCCTCTCAGGGAACCATGGTTACATTCGTAACCTGAGACGATTCTCATGTTGCACAGTATTTTATTTTAGGCGATTTCACAGTGTTGCGCATTTTAACGCAATGGCAAAACAGAAGCGTTCAGATGAGCCATCTCTTAAACTCATCTGTTTTGTTGTGCACGTTCGCTGGCTGAATTCCGCACTCTTGCGAATTCCCTCATCATAAACAACAAAGCTAAGCGCAAATGTATGTACAAGAGATTAATTTCAAAGTTTATAGCTTTAGTGATCATTACAATAGTTTTGGTTTTTGAGAAAATCAGCTGATACAATGACTATATAAGAATAACTTGAATCTTGGGATGCTTAAACTCACTGTTTGAATAACCGTGGAAAGCATTATATACTGTAATTATAAATTCCTGACATTATTATTCAATTGTAATTTCGTTAAATACAAATTATGTCCCATTATATATATATGTATGTATGTATGTATGTATTTACCCTACATGGCACCCATGTCTGATTCTTGCCAAAAAAGATGTGTTTATGATGTTTAATACACATTGGCGAAGCAAGGATGTTTTTCATAGGGGTGGCCAGGGAAGGACCAGCAACCAGTCTTGGGTGGCACAGAAATCTTCATTATTTCAATATAAAAATGTTTGATTATAATGTACTGGACTGTTTTAGTGCCTGAAACACAGCTGAGTACAATTAATTTCTGCTTAACTGTAATTTTAGGTATTTGTAAATTAGATCAAGTACTACTGGGTGAATATGACAATTTTTTTTTATTATTCCTCACCTCCAGGTATTTTAAGAAAGGGGTTCACTATAGCTTTATTGTTTATTCAGGTTCTAGAAAATCCCAAATGCTTGCTCTCCAAAATTGCATACTCCTGGATGAGGCATGCGCAGTGATCTTTTTTTTTTTTTTTTTTAAAGGCCAAAGTCAACAGTCATAAATGCCAGAATATAAAATTAGTTATTTTATGCATTTTTATTTTCAAATATTTTCTAGTGTAATTGCACTCTGCCCACATTTATTTGTGCATTAAATTACAAATAAAAAAATAAATTTCATCTTGTGCCTTATGGTAAACTCGTATTGCAGAATATATTTTAGTACATGCATTTAAGAGATGTTGATGATTTCATGATTCAGCTGACAACAGAACGAGGTATGTAGCTTATGCTCACAGTTTCTAGTGCAGGTTATTTGTGATGAAGTGATATAGATTGTGCGCCACATATCTGCGTACTGTTGAAGAGTGTGCGCTGTGAGCACATTGAAATGGCTGATGGGACAGGGAAGTGTGTGTGTGGTGGCCACCATGTTAATATATTTGCCTGCTTTTAGCCTTACCCTGGACTTGGTTCACCCTCCGTCTATGGTGGGGGAAGTGTATGAACCCCCAACTGCTCCCCGGGCACCGCAGCAAAAAAATGGCTGCCCACTGCCCTGTGTGTGTGTTCATGTTGTCTGTGTGTTCACTGCTGCGTGTGTGCACTTTGGATGGGACAAATGCAGAGCACTTATTCTGAGTATGGGGAAAAAAGGGTGAGATACTCACTGCTGTTCATTGTCAGTGAAGTGCAGATCTAGTTTGAGCTGGACCTCCACCTCACTCACAGCTTCCTCCACCTGAGAGAGAAGTCAACACACCTGTTAATCACAGCTAACCGTAGAACTTTAAAGTCTGTGTAAAGCAATATTAAATATGTGTTCTGAGTTCAGAAAGATGTTATTAACTACCCAGCCAAATTTGAATGATTAAAAACTTTGCAGATCCTTTATACTCTCATACAACTACATCACTCACTGCATGAAATGGCATAATAAGGGCACTTAATGAACTGTCAACTAGTCAAATACTTCAGTCAAAATTTGCAGAATCTTTGATCATGTCTGAATAAACAGAACCGCATTAATTCTTTGTGCTCTCACGTGCAAACCCATTATGTTCTCAATGAAAACATGAGATGAAGAATGTTTCAAATGAAAACATGATTTTAGCCTGTGCTACTCCCTCAGATCTCCTTTAGAAACAAACCCTGATGTGATTTACACAGAAGGTTCCGCCCTGTTCTGAGAAACCGCCGCACTCTGCCAATGTTTGGAAACAAACAGGGCTGCTACAATTATTGATACACAGATTGATTAAAATCACACTCTGGGAAAATGGAAGCTATTTTTAGAAGTCTTATCTGCGAGGGAGAGACAGTGAAGAGAGCAGCCACAGATAACTGCTTCAAGGTTAATAAGAAAGATGGCCGTAGAAATCTGATAAGACACTCTCCTCACCCACAATTCCCTGCATCTCTCTGCCGCTCTCATACCCATTTCATATATTTAATCTAAAATGAGCCAGTATGGCACAATTGGTCATAATATTTTTATATAGTACTGTGCTGTGAAAGGTAAAGACATTCTTTGAAGAGTGTAGCTTTCTTTTTGTTGGTTTTCTTCAATATATTTGATTCAAGATTCAAGGTTTTTATTCATCACATACACAATTATATAGAGCATATGTAACCATCAGTAAAATGTGAGTTAGGTCCGCTCCATGGACAGTGCAATTATTAAAGAATACAACACAGATGAAAATATACATAAATATAGCTATGAAAGAATGAAATAGAAGTAAACAATAAAAATATAAGAATAAAATAAAAAAAGATGTATACTGTAGAATTAAATATAGAACGCAAAATAATGTGCATGAACGTAAACTAGTCTTAAATATTAAGATACACAGGGATGTACAATGTGCATATGTGCAAACAGGTTGACACTGTAAGTGTGTCAATGTGAGGTAGTGAATAAAGAATATCTTACTGATAAAGTGAACATTGAGCTGAGACATGAAGATGTTAAGAGGCTGGTTTTGAGTTTAAGAGC
Source organism: Carassius auratus (assembly GCF_003368295.1). NCBI lineage: Eukaryota > Metazoa > Chordata > Actinopteri > Cypriniformes > Cyprinidae > Carassius > Carassius auratus. Next base: position 40,781 of record NW_020526345.1, on the reverse strand, counting down.
CTGATGGCCTGGGGGAAGAAACTCTTCCTCTCGGTTTTTGCCATCAGGCTACGGAAGCGCTTACCAAATGGCAGCAAAGTGAAAAGATGGTTACTGGGGTGGATAGAGTCCTTGATGATTTCAACAGCTCTGCCTTTGCAGCGTTTGAGGTAAATGTGAAATACAGTACCACAACTGCTTTCAACATTGATAATAAGAATCCTAAAATAATAATAATAATAATAATTTTGCCATTTCCACCAAAATGTTAAGCAACAATTGTTTCCAACATTGATAATAATCAGAAATGTACAAAAGCAAATCAGCATATTCGAATAATTTCTGAAGGATTATGTGACACTGAAGACTGGAGTAATGATGCTGAACATTCAGCTTTGCACCACAGGAATAGATTTTTTTTTTTTTTAATTCTTCATCTAGAAAAGAGTTATTTTAAATTGTAATAATGTTTGATAACATTACTGTATATTTCATCAAATAAATGCAGCCTTTGTGAGAATAAGAGACTTTTGAGCCGTAATGTAGTCAAGTTTCAACACTATAATATATGTGATTTACCTCTGCATGTACCTTTGGTATAAAAGTTCAAATTATTCCAACATGTACTCTGGTGGATTTGAACCTATAACCTTGCAGCTGCCATCCCGGTTCAGCGGAGAAGATCTTGTGTTGTTAGAGCAGCGGGACACTCACCCTCTCCCCGTCCAGCAGCAGGTGCACTCTGAAGTTCATGCGGTCCTCCAGGGTCACCTCCTCATTCCTGTACAAGATTTGAAAGATCCGGCTGAAGACACCACCATCATGAACCCCTGCACTGCTGAAACTGCACTCGCCTACCCAGAGCAAGACAGACGGAGAGAAAGAAAAGGTAGATTATTTATCTTGCTGTTCATATCAAAGCATCTCAAGAGAGAGATTCTTCACTGCGTGAACATCAAAGCACATTCAGTGACGCTTCCCTGCAGAAAGAGAGATGTAGATGTTCCATTCATATTAAGTCGGATGTTTACAGACCTTATTTTCTTACAGTGTTTGGCATGATTGTGATTTTGTGTGTTTGAGGCTTTTAGAATTCGAGAGAAAGTAAAACATTAAATGAAAATACTTATGCTGTCAGAGAGCAGGGCCTGAAGGAATACTATTATTATACTGCATATCTCAATTGCAGCTCCTAGATAGTGTCCTAGCTCCTAGATGGAGATCAAGCATAAAACATTTATACAACATTACATTTCTGTTCTGTTTTGCAATGTCACAGTGCACAGTTATAAAAATATTCTAGAAACTACTCCAAAAAAAAAAAAAAAAACAGTAAACAATTTGTGATTTAGTTTTAATTATATTGCAGTGGAATGTTTTAAATCACACACACACATACACACACACATACAAAACAGTACAATGTGTTATTTTATTTTGTTTAGTTATGTCATAGTGCAATTTAAAAAGAGTTTTAGAAATCCATCCCAAAAAACATTTTTATTTTTTTTTATTATTTTATTTTATTTTATTTAGTTAAGTAATGTTGTAGTGCAATGTTTAAAATATTTAAGACACAGCTCCAAACACAGTATATTGTCATTTATTACTATTTAATTGTATTTAGTTACATAAAGTTTTAGTGCAGCGTTTTAAAAATATTTTATTAACCACACAAAAACAATTCTCTCTCTTTTTCTTTTTAGACTTTTTGTTAATTGTTTTATGGTGTAACATTTTTAAATGTTTTAGAAAGTGCACAAAGAAAACAATGCATTTTGTCATTTATTTTTTTATTTTATTGTAGTTTTATTTTTTTATTTTTTTTTGCTTTAAGTAATGTCGCAGTGCAATCTTTTAAAAATGTTCTAGAAACCACACTCACACACAAAAGAACAGTACAATATTTGTAATTTAATAATTTTGTTAAATAAGGTTGTAGTGCAATGTTTCAAAAATACTTTAGAAACCACATTTACAAATATAAAATTTAGATTTCTTAAGTAGCCTCAAACATTTAATGTAGCATTTTTACTGTGAAAATTAGACCAGACTGCAACATTTGTAAAACATTTTATTTAATTTTTAAACTAATAGTATGTGCATATAGTAAATACTGTATATACTGATGGTATAGTTAGAGAAACATATTAGCCTGCTATTATTAGCCTGTGTATATGGATACATAAACAATATGTTTATATCCAAAATAAAACCGCAACATTACTTTTTTTTTTTTTACATTTTACATTACATTTTTAACCTTGAAGTTTGCAAACTGTTCAATATAACATGACCACAGATTATTTGTAACCTATTTCAATGTGTGTACTGTACAGTATATTTATTTTTAGGATGTGAGCTGGTGAACGTTTTCAACAGGAAGATGAGTAAATGACCAGTTTTTCATATTTCATTGAACTCTTCCCATTCCTCCAGCTAAATTTTCAGCAGAAACATCTGAGAAAAGTTTAAGGAGCCGCATGTAAGAAATCCATACAAAAAGAGCCACATGTGAGCAATGAAAGTTTCTCTAAGGAGAGAAAATAATGAAATCTCCATCAAATCCAGAATTGCTCATCACATTTTTCTCTAGTCTCAGACCTCACACCCACGGACTGTTGGCTGAATGTCTGATGAATACTCCACACAAAAGTGGAAACACTTCAAGAGTGTCGAAGTCGTCATCGGATTGGTTGAATTATACAGGATCTCTGGGACGACTGTGACGACGAGCGCTTATCAACATCAACTAAACGCTGGATTCTCAAGTATGTGAAATATCTAATTTCATGGCATAGAATCTTTATAATCTTTATAATGCATCCGAGAGTTTTACACACTGCTCTATAATTGTGGCATGATTTCCATGCCCTGAAACATGACGCCGAATGAAACGAACTGTGATTGGCTGTGACTTGTCGGCCTTGGCCAATGAATGCATGGATTCCAGACATTCAGACTGACGCCGGGTCTAGTTTTTCACTAACCTGACACTAAAACAACCATCATTAAGGCCGTAAGCATCAAACGTCAGCCACTGGCTCCACATCCAGCAAGAGAGACACAGAGATCTCATCTGTGACGGATGACAGCATCTCAGCTGGGTTTCTCTTCGGCGGAGAAGATGATGGTGTGTGTCAGAGAGGTGCTGAGTGGAACGGTAAGGGTCTTGCGTAAAAACAGACCCCCGCTGCGTCCATCTCTCTCAGTTTGCCTTTGTCTGTCCCTCTCTTTCTATGACTTTCTTCCTCCCTGCGTGTCACCAAAAACAGTTCTGCAGTGTGCCCATGCCCCAGAGACCCAGAGAGATAGTCTGATCTTGCCAGAGGAGTCCTGGAAAGTGTGTATGTGTGTGTGAGGAAGAGTCAGAAACCCAGAAAAAAGATGATGGATCAGGTCAGTGTGTTTCTAATGAAAATGTTAGAGAGACTATTTCTAGCCATCTGACAGAAGTATGGAAATGTACATGCCCTGCCCTCTAATGCGGCATAATGGATAATCTATACCTTTGAATTCACTCAAAAATTAAGCTCATGTTGCCAAAAACGCCCATAAAACAAGAAAATATTAATTTTAAGATGTTTTTGAAATCTTTCTAGCTCCAAGATAATGAAATTGCACAATAAAAATGATTGCAGAAGTAGTCTGTATGACCTAATCATTAGAGATTTGTGTGAAGAACAAACTGACATATAAGACTTTTTAAAGACTTTAGACGTTCCTATGCACATTTTTGAGAGAAGATCTTATTGATATTTAATTTGATGCAATTCACAAAAGTAGTCTAATGATTCAGTCACAAATCAGACTGATTTCTCAAGCTATCTCACTATAGTTAACAGCCCACACTCAATGACTTAAACATCAGTCTGACTTCAGAAGACTTGGGATATAGTGCATGAGAAAGTAGACCTACAGATATTCATGATGTATTGTTTATTTTCACCCATAAACATGTCTTACGAAGCCATTAGTTAAAAAAAGAAAAGGTAAAAGAAAGAAAGAAATAATAACAATAATGAAAAAAAGAACACTTTTAGACAAAATTTCTATATTGTATATATTTGATGTTTTGGAAAAACTTGGAAGAAAAAAAAAAAAACCTGGGCATTTACATTTGCAAAATTATATCAATATATTTTGAAACTGTATGTGAAGTTTTAAGGTTTAACAGCAAAGAAGCAGCTGTAGAACAAAATTTAAAATTTTCAACCCAGAAAGAATACAATCATGAAAAGTTGAGAAATGTATCTAATTGACCCTTTAAATTTCATATTAAAGTATGTTTTAAACATAATGTAGTACTTTTAATACAAATTAATTTAAACAAATATAGAATTATACTATGAGACAGTAGTGTTTATTTATTTATTTATTTTTAATAGACCTACTAGATGCATTTTTCATTAGCAGAACGTTGAGCTCTCTGGTTATAATACAAAGTGGGAAGTGTCCTAAACAGGTCAGGATGAGGAAGAATTTGTAAGGCACAACACCACATAGACTTTGGTTGTATTGTTGTATTATATTAACCATTTGACTTAGTGGAGAGCACAAAGACGCTGAAGCACTTCAGTTTAGTCAGGCAGCCAGTTGTCTGGATGACATTTTGTAACTGAAAATGAAATCTCATAAGGTGCTGCATTTTTTTCACTTCTTAAACTATTGTGAATTTACATTCTCCATTTAAATTAATAGTATCCACTGCAAATCATCCTAGGGGTGGCCACAGGCGCCCCTGACAATCAGAGTTACAATAAAAATTGTCATTGCTTTTCAAAGCTTTATAATGGCAGTGATTGTGGGGGGGGGAGGGGGGGTCGATATTTTGAGTTAGTGGAGGCCTAAAAAAGCCTAAAAAGTGATTTTGTTTTTAATATTACTGTTTTTACTGTATTGTTGATCAAATAAATGCAACTTTGGTGAGCATTAAAACAGAATTACAAAAAATAAAAAAATAATAAAAATTCTTACCAATCCCAACTGTTACCAACTGTTGAATGGTAGTGTAAAAAAAAAAAAAACTCTAGTTTTACGTCTCACGTAAACAGAGGATGAAAGTCTGCCCAGAAGCTCATTATGGTGAAGTGATGTCAGTCAGACGGCAGTATTTGATTTAGAATCACACAATTCAGATGAGTATCTGATGCCTCACTGAATAAACTTTCAGTGTGACTCTCAGAAGCATGCAGCATACTGACTGAATGCAAATTGGGAAGTAAACCGTAGTCCCAAGGATGAATAGAAGGATTCATTTTCAAAATTATGTTTGGTAAGATATCACAAAGAAAATTTTGTGTTGAAGTAGATGTTTTATGGATTTATTTGGACAGAGTGTGTGTCTTTCAAAAATACTTATTTTGGATCTTTTGAGCATGGTGTTATAACAGCAGTGTGTACACTGATAATTGTGTGTGTATGTGCAGGTAGCCTGTGTTTGACACTAGAGAAGCCGTCAGTGTTGTAAAAACAGACTATATTTTCACCTGACACAACGTCCGTATCCCTGATCAGCATAAAAATAAGCAGCCTGTAGATGACTGTTTTGAGCACAGAATGTGTGCTGCTGAGAATGTGAAGAATGCAACAGACACAGAACAAGACACAGGTAACGGGTAAATTACAGAGTGGCTATGTTTGTAATCAAGGGGGTCATTGATCTGTTTTTGACTTTGAAAGCAAGTGTCAGAGTATATTAGTTCATAACTGATAATTTGTCCAACTTGAAAAAAGCCTTGAATGAAGATAGTAAATTCTATCTCTGTATCTCTGTATCTCTCTCTCTCTCTCTTTGTGTACTCTAAAGGCTGTGTTTTTGTTTCAGAAAGACTTATCTCCATCTAAGTGGTTTATTCTGTATTGTATATCACTCTGCATCCAGCAAAACAAGTACTCACAAACAAATGCATTGTGCGTTATAACAGAAACATTGCTTACAGCAAGTGATTTAATGTTTGACAGTAATTGTCTCAAATATTGTTGTTTAAGAAGCTGAATTAGTTTAAATTAGGAATGAATTTAGAGATTCAGCTCCTCAGAGGAGAGTTTAAAAACCTCTCTCAGATAATGCATCTTGAATCTAAACCACCACCATTAAAAATATTGAATCTAATCAAATAAAAGAATCTAGACACAAGCTGACATTGCTAACTGACGAGATGTGTTGTTGATTGACATTGATGGAGAAGTTCTCACCTGTGTGTCCAGGTGTTGTGGCAGTGATTCTGTGGGGAACCCGAGAAGACACACGCAGCCCTGCCCTCACCTGATAGAAGCTGCAATCCACAGAGAAGTTTTCAATTATTATAGATTACATTCACGGATTACAAAATGGAAATGGCAATGGATTACAAATCAGTTGTAATAATAATAACCATCATACAAAATAGTAGTTAAACAATCAATCAACAGCACAAATAACACTGGGTCTGAAAAAAAAATCTAGGTGGTTTGGTGGTGTTAAAATGGTCTAGATGCAATGCGAAACTCATTGCGAAAATGCGAAACCAGCTTCAGGACATTTTTGAGTAGACTCAACACATGATAAAAAGTTGCTGCACATATTTAGAAATTTAGAAATTGTGGAATGTATAACAATTAAAGTCCTTTTAACTGGCTTCTCTAAAACCATCCATTTTTGGCTGAACGGTTTCATGTGTAAAGCAATAGTTCACTTAAAAATTTTCATTTATATTATTAACTCTGAACACATTACAGATGGAACACATTTGTTCAGTTTCATATACATTTATGCCATCAATGTTTCTGAAATCTGGTCATTTGAACTCTATATAAACAACCAAACCTGTGTTACGTAATAAAAGACTGGCATTTTCTTCCCTGCCAGAGTGGTAAAGTCCTCTTCAAATGTGCCTGAATTATTAATCCCTTCAGGACAAACTGGCAATAAATAATGGATATAATGCATGTTCCTATAGCACTTACACTGACCAAGATCAAAACAAACAGCCGTTGATCTAGTCAGTGTAAAAATTAATGCAGTGAATCTTTATAATAAATCATAAATAATGATGGTGAATGAAATGTGACAGCTTAGTCAGCATGTTCAGACAGCCCAGACTCCATCAGGGGGATTGTACAAAGGTCACCTTTGCCAGTGAAGTGATTGCAGATGCATGTTAAATGTTGAAGCACTTCACAGATCATGCTGCAGCTCCCTGGAGATCCTGAACTAAGTCGGGTCATCCTGAGCTTGGCAAGAACATCTACACAGTATGTTGACAGTACATGCTAAATATGTCTACAGTACACATCAAAACATATTTACAACATCCACAAGCTTCACCGCATCTATGGCATGTACTAAACAAGACTGCAAATAATGCCGAAACGTCTACAGACCGTTTGATTGGATGCTAAAACAAATCATCTGCCTGATGTAGAATGTGGTAGACTGTTTACACTGCGTGTTAAAATGTGTGTAGCATATGCTGAAGCAGAAGCTACAAATGAAATCACACCTGCTAAAATGTCTGTAGCACATGTTAAACAAGTATACAGCATTAAACAAGCTACAAACTTCTGAAATACATGAGATCACTGCTGAATAATAATAATAAAAAAAACATGTTTTGCTGTTGTTTAAGTGTTTGTAGTAATCATAGTGCTGGAGAGTAGAGCTTGGTTAGGTTGTAAGATGGTAGGATGATGACTGTAGTGTTGTATGTATCACTTGTATGAATTTCTCTGAACAGAAAAAGAAAACAAAGATATTGAAGCAATATGCATAGCCAAATACTGTAGTTGATTGTCCCCATTGACTTCAATTGTTCCTTTTTTTCTCTCCTCTTTTTTCCATACTGTGTTAGTCAATGGAAACATAATTTAAATTTTTTGGGGTGAACTGTCCCTTTAAGAAAACTTGGAATACAGTATATGAAAGTGAAAGTGACATGACATTCAGCCAAATAGGGTGACCCATACTCAGAATATGTGCCCGGCATGTAACCCATCCAAAGTGTACACACACACAGCAGTGAACACACATGGAGCAGTCCGCCATTTATGCTTTAAAAAAAAATATATATATATATATATATATATATATATATATATGGAATACTTTAATGAAACCTTATGATGCTTTTGTGTCCTTTTAAAAGCTTGAAAATTTCAGTGTAAGTTCAGTTTAATGGAGAACCTTTTTGAAATGACTTTTTCATGGTCGTTAAATTAGCATTTTCAGCTAGTACACATTTGTGGTTATGTTAGATGTCGTATTTCAATGATTTGTTGAATATGAGAAATCTGCATTGTATTTGTTCTTTTCTGTTTCATCAAATCCAAAAATTTTTCAAACCAATACCACACACACCAGTAAACCACTGCCCAGTGAGTCCTTCATTCCCAAACAGATGCTCAGAGCTCATTACTGTATAACACATGCTGTTTGGCTCCATCGGACATATTTAGGCTAAAGGTTTAGCTATTGTTAGATGCGTCTCTTTAAAGCAGGAACTACAGGGGCTGTCAAAAACAAACAGTTTATTAGAGAGTAGTGTGTGTCTTGTGGGGATTATTTCAGACAAGAGTTTTCTGCTTTATGGAGGGGGGAAGGGCCAGACAAATCTCTGCAAAGCTGATGTTTCAGCCAATGGCCTTGCTTTAATCTCAGAGCAGACGGGTTGAGCTCAACATTATGTGTGACCTCCATCGTAACCCCTTCTTCACACAGCTGTCAGGAAAACAGTGGAGGATAGAGAGGTAATACTACATTAGATCTGCTGACAGACAGGGGTCTACTGTAGATGTGCCTTGGGAGTCTCTATAGTGTTTCTAGTTTTTTTTTTTTTTTAGAAACTTTATTGAACTTGCAAGCTTTGCATTAGCACTACCCAGTTCTTCAAGACAACAAGAACTTTCTGCTGCCATCCTTTTTTGTTATAAAATTATTATGTTGAATAAGTAGTTAAATTTTTATTCAGTTTTAATGTTTTTTTTTTTTTTTTATAAACTATACTTAAATGCTAATGTACAGTTAACACCCACAATTAACATCAATTATGACTAATAGCATTTTTTAATCGCCTCCATCAAATGTCCAACATTTTTTACAATAAAAACAGGAGCATTTATTAAATTTGGTAAATAGGATAAAACATGTTTTCATGTTGTCTTTAGATTGGTGGTTGATGGTTGTTTTTCAATTAACCTTAAGATGGTTACATTTTAGATGAAGTATAATGGAAAGAATCCATGTAAAATCCCGTAATTTACTCTTTTTAATCACCTTTTTGTACACTAAAAAGTACTAACGGTAAAAAGTACACTAACTATTAATATGTATTTAATGTATATATTTCATGTGTTTTATATTTAGTAATATATACTTACATAGGATTTTTTTATTGTCATTTTAAAAAGCTTTATTAAGCTAAAATGCATTGTGTTCATTAAAAGTGATTAGCCCAAACTTTTGAATAGTGGCGTGCACATAACATGCCAGTGTTATTGAATCTCAAACACTGGACTAGCACCAAACTCGTGGCAGCGAGTCATAAAGGTCAGTGACCTGAAAAGTCATTGAATTCCCTGTAGACTTCAAGTCAAATCAATCACAGTCAGCAGGTGAAGTCTTTATTTTATTAGAAATAAAAATTCTCTCTTCAAGAAACAGCTTGTATTTGTGCATGTATGTATGGGAATAATGTTAGTTATAGAAGTCTTATATATACACATATATATATATATATATATATATATATATATATATATATATATATATATGTATATGTATATATATATATATATATATATATATATATATATATATATATATATATATATATATTATATATATATATATATTAAACATCCTAAAATAGGTGTAAGATCCACATTTAGAAAAGTGTGTAATTTTATTGCACAACTTGAGGTACCAAATATATTGTTTTAAAATAAAATGATTGTCTGCTATTGGTCAAACAGATAGCCCCACCCCAAATTCACACCATTGGTTGGTTGAATATGTATGAGCCAATCAGACTGCTCAGACAGATTACTAATTTGTTTGTTACCACTGATGGCTCAGAAATCATACACTTCACCTTTAAAAAGTATGAAATTGCACAGAAAGCACCATTTTCTTTTCCTGTAAACGTATTGCATTACATTACATTAATACTTTAATTATACATTAAATTGATAATTAGTGGCAGTATAGACATGTATAATGTTACAAAAGCTGTTCTTTTGTAGGACTGTAATCATCAGATGATCCTGAAAATAATATATATAACAGTAAATATTAAGAACCACTGCTGTTTTCAACATTGATAATAATAAGAAATGTTGCTTTGAGAAGCAAATCGGCATATTTATATGATTTCTGAAGGATCATGTGAAACTGGAGTATGCAGCTTTGATCGCAGGAATAAATTACATTTTAAAATATATTCAAATAGAAAATATTTATTTTGATAGTAATAATATTTTTTTACAATATCACTGCTCTTACTGCATTTTTGATCAAAGAATGCTTATATCGTGCATTTATCTACTAAAAAGTTAATATTGTCAGCTTTTAGGACTACACTAGCTGATAGCATAATAAGACAGGTACCAAAACTCTCAGTTTTGGTGTTTATGCCGCAAGACACAAAATGAATGCCACACAAAGCTGACTACTCACTGTATCCAAAAAGAACATGGAAAAATGCCTGGAATGTGACAACTAAACTGATTCTAAGTGGCTCTTGGTGTTTATACGTGATCCTGTCACCATGTGCCCTTCCTGATCTGGCTGTTTAGAGAACAGACACGTAACAGAGCCTTCATTAGACGTACAGAAGAATACAGTCTTACCCTCTCTGGAAGAGATCCACATTGTGAAACTTGTGCAGCTCCAGCGAGAACTCTACAGTGCCCTGTACGTCCGACATCATCTATTCCATCACCTAGAGAGACAGAGGAATGTTCATTTGCAGCTGAACACATCAAGGCTTGCATTGTCTTATCTAACTCAGAATGCTTTTCTCTTTCAGGACTCTCTGTGTTGCGGTTCCATTGTCAGCCGAGCCGTTTGGCAATTGTGAGGGAGTGTGTTTACCGTGGTAACATCAATGAACACAATCCAGTGACTCAAGAGCCGGATGAACACATGTGACTCGGAGACGCTATCTCTCATTACTCAGGCTGTGACTCATCCCAGACAATATTTGTTCTGAAATCCCGATGTGCTGCTCTGTGGCAAACTAATGTACGACGCGCGGCTCCAAGACGGATGACAGCAGTGGCATTTCTGGATGTGATCACAAATCATACTTATGACACCATCCGTCTAAGAGACGCCGCAGCTGAGGCTGAACCTGTGTGTGTGTGTGTGGCAGTAATCAAATCTAATGGCTTCTTCTCACACAACAGGTTGTGATGTGAGTCCAGTGTCTGTGACGTGAGAGGAATGGCTGGAATTTAGGAGCATATCTTCTTTTCCAGAATCAGTGTGTTTTAGAGTGCAATACTCAGAACTGATTATTAGCATTCACATTTTAACTGTTTTTTTTTTTTTTTTTGCCTCTTTCTTTGATTGTTTGTCCTTCATTATCTGTATTACTCATTCTCTTTCAAATTGTCTTTATTGTAGTAAAGCACAGACAGGCCTTCATCCAATACCAATGTCCAGTTATGTCATATATATATATATATATATATATATATATATATATATATATATATATATATATATGGCTTCAATATATGTATTACTGTATGCATTATGTCAGCATTTAATATGCTTCCTTTCTTTCATTCAAAACAAATTCACCGTAATTGAAAAAAATAGGAAAACAATATTTCTTCTTTAATAAAGAAATGAGTGTATTACAGCAATGATAATCATCTTTAAAAATGCAGAGAAAGGCAATTTCCGACTCTTATTTTAATGAGAAATGAGGGGTAAAATGTGCTTAATTATCCTGAAAATAATGTTGCAGTGCAAAAACTCCTAGGGGTTTATATAATAGAAACACTGGCTTTATTTTTTCGCCTTATTTGTATCTATCTGATTTTCCTGATATTGGAAAAAGATCTTATCGGAATAATTGCCATGTTTCAAGAACTGAACTGTCATCTATATTTTCAATTGTTACAATCTCTTAAAGAAAAAAAAATCTTGATTAGAGCTTACTAAAAAAAATGCATTGTATGCATTGATTGGAAACAATTCTAGCACTTATATTTGATTAGTAAGCATATGTTCATTTTGGGTTGACTTATCTATCATTTTCTTTTCCAGCAGTTTGATGAAGATACCTAACCCTAACCCATAAGCGAGGGGCAACGAAGCAGATATTCCTGGATCTGATGTGTAGATTCATAACTAAATCATACAGTTAATAATAACAATAAAAAAAAGAAAAATCAACATGACGTTTTGGTGTCTACCAAAACACCTTCCTAAGTAACTCTGGCAAATATATCCACAAAAGTCATATGATCAACAGACCTGCAGAGGTCAAATGACTACTTGTTTAAAAATGTAATATGTTTGCCAAAGTAGATGGATATCAAATGGACAAAGTAGATGAGCAACGGCCAAGCAGACATGCAACAACCCTTATTATCCAAGTGTATTATCCAACATTATTGTCCAGCTCAGGAGAACTCAGCAAGGGCAAAGTTCTCAGTGAATCTTACAGTAGATGTAGAGGGGTTGTGTGAATACCTTTAGCCTAAACTATTTGAAACCATTTTATATTGGATACTGTTTCACTTACCTTTTAAAGCTGAAGTGATTTATTTTTGAGCCACTAGCATCACAACTGGTAAAAAATTAATGACCACAATAAAATAAAACTGCTATCCTGAAAACTCTTGCCGTTTTCCATTGGTTGAACAAACAGTAGGTTGCCCCAAACTCACACCATTGGCTGAGGCAGATGTCAGCTATATGTTTAGACAAGCAGAGAAAGACTGTTTCAAACACTGTTTACTTCTTGTAGTTCTTCTGGGGCCTGTACCATGAAGCTGGATTAGCTGGCTAGCCAGGTAAATTTCAGTTTAGTTTGCACCAATCCTGGGTTTTAGGTACCATGTAAGTGGCTTGGCTTTTAGCTGCATTCATTGCCATAGTAACTTACACTCAACGGCTAACCTGCTCCAGGGCAGGTTATGTTCTGGGTTAGAGATCTCAAACTGAAGCTGGACCAATCAGATGTGAGAAAAGTGACACATGTCTGACACAAAGTCACTCCAGTTTATCTTGCTCCAAATTAAATGTCACTAATGCAAAAAAAAATAAAAATAAGTCTGGCTTTAATGATAATTACTCAGTCATTTTATGATTTTATATAATTATTGTGGTTCATATTATTATTTATCTTTTACACACAAGCAATTTTAGTTAAACAGTTATTATAAATCGTTTATTTTAAATAAATGTAAATGTATACCGATGATATGATATATATAAGCTGTAGTATCAAAAGATTGCACTATTTAAAAAAATAAAAAATCTGACCTTACATGTTCTAGTCTCTACCACTATATATTTTCAAATGTATGAACTAAGTTAACAAGTTTCACTTGTGACTTCACTGATAGAGCAAGATTATTTATTTTATTTGTCCTGGTTAAATTTGTCATATTCTTCAGTCTCTTAACCTTTAGCAAAACCTTTAACCTTTAGTTTCGAATCTCGCTGGGTCTCTCACGAGAAGTAAATCAAACTTGCTTTTTGTTGCAAGACTCGTGATTGGCTGTTCGCCAGTGATGTCACACATTCATGTGCACGCGCTCCACAAACTCAGGATCAAAGCCTGAGTTGACAAAGAAAGTTGATGAACAGCATCATGGTACCAACAGAGCCGGATTGGAGAGGTTTGGTTTTGTCAACTCAAAAACTAATCCTGTAAGTCTGAATTTGTTCAGCTACCATCATGGTACAGGCCCCTGTACTGTAGTAAGGTAAACAAATAAATAATAATAATAATAAATACATCAGATAAATGTACCTAACACAATTCCAAGAGCTCAATCATAACACAAATCCCCGTTTTGCATCCTCTCATGTAGCAGTGAGTGCATCGCCATGTGACAGCTTCCTATTAATAAACAGAGATGATTAAAATGTTTCAAAACCGCATGAGCCGTAGTAAGGAAAACTACAGGAGCTCCACCGTCAGATGTGATGGGGAGCACAAAAATGTTGATGAAATATTGATGGGAATGGCGTTCAGAGGGAGTGGGAAAAGGAAATAATAAAAAGGCGGGAACTGAACGAGTGTGGCGTAGAATTAGATGGCTATTATCAGTGGTGAAGTGCTCGGTATACTTGCTAAAGGTTAACAGCTCTGGAGCCGCAGACACCTTCCTCTGGCAGCTGATGCAGAAGAAGTGAAAGAAATGAAAAATATGTTTCCTTTGAAATGCTGCACTTGCGTTAACTGACACAATGTCAGCTGCTGGAGCAGAAGCAGAGGACATTGTGGGTACCGATGCATAATTTGAAACACGCAGTACTCATGCAGAAGACAATTGTATCTAAGAATAGAATAGAATAAAGTTGCTTTAGGTCAGGGATCCTCAAATCTGGCCCATGAGATCCACTTTCCTGCAGAGTTTAGCTCTGATCCTAATCAAACACACCTGAGCATGTTAATCAATATCTTCAGGATCGTAAGAAAATCACAGGTAGGTGAGTCTGATCAGGGTTGGGGATAAACTCTGCAGTGCATTGGCCTTCCAGGGTAAGATTTGAGGAAACCTGCTTTAGGTAAATTCACCTGCTAAATGAATACATATAGAATATAGTAGAATAACATGAAGCAGCTTTAAGTAAATGCATCTAGTAAATAAATAAATATAAGATTTAACAAAACAATAGAACGATATGAAGTTACAATATGTATACGCACATACTAAATAAATATTGAATAAAATTAAATATTAAAAAAAAATTATTTGGATAAATGCATCAGCTAACTTAAATATAGAATAGAAAAGGCAAATGCATTTAGTAAATAAATGAATATAGAATAAAATAGAACATAACAGAATTATATAAAGTTGCTTTGTGTAAAATGATCTGTTGGATAGATATAGAATATAGTAAAATACATGACATTTCTTTACATAAATGCATGTAGTAAATAAATGAATATAGAATATAATAGAATAATATAAAGTTAATTTGAGTAAATGTATCTGCTAAATTAATAAATATCATATTTGTTTAGGTAAATAACATCTAGTCAATAAATATAGAATGAAACAAAACAATTCAATAATGTATAGTTGCTATAAGTAAGTGCATATACTAAATAAACATAGAATGAAATATAATATGAAAAAAATAGCTTTAGGTAAATGCGTTTCCTAAATGATTAAATATAAATAAAACATAACAATGGAATTCTAAAAATATATTTTATGTAAATGCATATGCTAAATTGTCCCCTTAGTTTCCGGTAAAATCAAACGCCTAAAAGGGAATACCCAAATTAAATTGCATGATGTTTTGAGTAACTAAATATAGAATAAAATATAAAAATAATAGAATATTATAAAGTTGCTGTGTGTAAATTAATCTGCTAAATAAATAAATATATAATACTATGTTATTTGTGTAAATGCTTCTGTATGTAAAAATACATACTTTATGGAATATAACAGAATAATCTAAAATTGCATTATGGGAAAAGCACCTCCTAATGAATAAATATAGTTAAAGCAGAAGATAATAGAATAAAATTAAGTTGCTTTGGGTAAATGTATTTGATAAATTAATAAACAGATTAGAACGAATATAGAACACAATGAATTAAAGTAAAAACATAAGCCAAATAAATGTAATCAAATATAGTTTGTGAAAGAAACTAAGAACCTGACTAATCTGCTCGATTGACTGATGCTACAAGATCCATAAATGTAAGATTTACTCATGTCATTATATTTAGATAACGGAATGGTATAACATAATGAAACTACTGTATATTGGTTTAACTGAGTTCACTACTTCCTTTACCGGAAATAATCAGACGCCGCAGAAGGAAGTCTGTGAAATGAATCTCTGTGTGTTTGGACTGTGAAATGTTCAGCTGAATGCAGTGGGACTGAATTACTGGACACCTTTAATATTCTCAGAGATTTGACACTTCCAGCAATATTCAATATTTTTGTGTAAGTGTGTGTTTGTTTGCAGTCATAAATCTATTGCTGACTGAAGACACTAGCTTGACTAGTGTGCCTAATCAATTCTGCAGGCCATGGGCTTGCTGTGAGTGGTCTATGATTTCATTCTGGCAAGAGAGAAGAGCCTTATGGGCCTGTCAGGTTGTGTCCGTCTGTCTGTGTGTGTGTTTGGGTGTGTGCGCGTGCATATGTCTATTTGAGCCTGTGTGTTTGTAATTGAACATAGCAAATATTAATGGCACTTTACTTGAACAAAATTGGGACACTCTTAATAAAATGAAGCTACTTATATTTATAATTATATAAATACTTATATATTTTTTATTTTTATAGTAAGTTTATTTTAACGTATACACAAAGTTTATTTTGGATGTGAATGTGATTAATCAATATAATATATATATATACCCATACTACACACATTGTTTATTTAATAATTACAAATAATAATTAAATATAAATAGAACGTGAATGAATAATAAAAAAATAAATAAATGAACTGATTGTCAAAAATGAAATGTCAAAATTTGAGTCATGGCTGAAATTGATTAATACACACACACAGAGAGAGAGAGAGAGAGAGAGAGAGAGAGAAAACGCCATTTGGTGAGTCACAATATTTCTTGCATTCAGTTTAGATGCTCCTTGGTGTTTTCCTGTTCACTCAGAGCTCATTGTAATATTTCAGAGATTTATATATTTTGTAAATCCATTCAAATGTATTTTAATACAGCACAACCTTTGTGTACTTTAAAAATGAATCAATTGACAATGCCAAAAAAATTTCAACCATTGCAGGAATATAACTGACATGGAATAAACCCAAACATAATAAATTTACCTTAGCCTCCACGTGGCCATGGCAAGAAAGACAAATATGCAACAACTTGTTCAGTGATTCTGCCTAGAAAAGCTAAAAAAACTGCTGACTTTGCTCAGGAAACCTCCAACAACATTTTAGACGGCACACATCAGCTGACACAATACAGTCTGGTTTATAAAGGAACAGCAATGAATAATGCTGTTAAACTGGAACATTCAGTGCTGTAGTTTGTCAACATTCAGTACATTCATGCATGCTATTTCCTTTCCAAAATAGTAGACTACATAATAGTATGGAATAATAGCGTACTCTTTTTCCCAAGGAAGCTGGCTGTGAGACTCAAAAGGTCACAAGCTTCTACTTTGCTACATACAAACAGAAGACTGGGTGGAGTTGGGTGAGATGGGAGGTTTGGTTTGTCGTTAAATCACAAGGCACAGAATAACCCTAACCCTAACCCTAACCCTAGCTGTACCTCTAAAGCCAAACACATAAATGATTCTTAAATCATTTATATGATTCAATGATTTAAAAAAAAAAAAAGGGTAGATTTTATTTTAGATGATCTACAATGACTAAACTCGTCTGCTTTTCTTTCTCCCAGCATTCCCACAAGATCATCCTGTACATTTCGCCTGGAGCAGTGTGGACAGACCTGGCCGATCGGAAGTCTGCTGGAAAATCGGCTGTTTTACCACATCGGTTAGAGCATGCAAGCCTCTGGGGTATTTCGTGTCCTCCGGCAAGCCCAGGACCCATCCGTTAAACATGCCAAGAAGCATTCAGGCCCCTGCAGGACTAGAAACTTTGCACTTGAATGTCACTATCTATACGGTCCAACTACATTATTCGCAGCGCTCATTAACAGTCCCAATTATTCCAGATTTCACATCGCCTGTAAATGCCAGGCTGAGTCAAATGCCATTAGCTGAATTCTTAAATCTCCTCTACACGAGATGAGTAATTTGGAAAAATAGATCCAAAGCCCGGCTTGCCAAGACGGCGCTGTGAATGTCAAATTTATTGACCTTCACAGATACACGCCATTCCAGTTCTTCAGCTCGGATTATGCATTTAGAAGAATTTAGATCTGTTGATCTTGTGAAATAGTCTCATGCTGAATAACTCCTGAGTAAAATTCCAGTGGTTTTAGTGAGCTCCCGTAAGCTAGAGTTTCTTGAGTTTTCAGCAGGCTGTTTTTGTCAGTTCAGCCCTGCTAGAAACACCTCATTACATGAAATCTCCCAGAGAGGTAGAAGAGATGTTTACAATCAAATACATGAAGGAAGACCACAAATTCTCCTCTGTAATACAAAACTGCATCATGCAAATCCTTGTCATGACTCATATGCCTAGACAGTTCCTTCAGGTTTTGATTGAACTCTGCCTGACCCATCACAGTAGCCCTCTAACAGAGCAGAAAGTGAATTAGTGTGCATGCACCTAAATCAAATCATTCCAATCCGTGGTTTCCAGCACACGGCGTACTGCTCAAGTCAACATGAATGTCACATGCTTCAAATGTGTTGTTTCTGATGGAGCCTGATGGCTGGCATGTTGCATTGGCAGAATACGCATCCAATATGCTCCAAACAGGGATTTATGCCGGATAATGAAATATTTCCCTGCCTGTCCATCTAAGAGCGGCTTAAAGACCAAACCTAACAGACAGTCATTAGGAAACACCAGTTAAAAGCATGTCCACAGTCTATTTGAGCCAAACACTGATGAACAATAACAAAGAAAGAGCTTAAACATCCGTCACCTTACCTGCCTGTGCGACGAAGCTGCTGCACGACCTAAAGGCGTGATCCACGCACCCGCTTTGATCCTATGTCATTAAGTTGAGAGGGAGAGAGTGTGTGTAGAGAGCCAGAGCAGGTCTCAGTGTTGACACGGGCATTAGCGGCTCACGGCTGCTGCTGCTTCTGGTACTGATGCTGATGCTGTTGTTGCCATGGTGATCATTCAGCTCCTGCGTGCTGCGGTAGCGCGTTTGGGTTCTCCCACCTCCAGTGATGATGTCCAATCTGCCTAAGTGCTGCAGCGCCTCTCTCTCTCTCTCTCTCTCTCTCTCTCTCTCTCTCTCTCTTTCTCTCTCTTTCTGAGGCTGGGGCTGGATGCATGATAATAAGTGATGGATGTGTGCTTTGTGTTTTCAGATGCACTATGCGTACAGACTTACGTCAGTGTCAATAAATGTGAGATAAGTCAGCTTTACTCTTGTTTAACACACTAAATGTGTCTCTGCATTTACAGTTTAAGATTAGGACTGATATTTAATTAAGCTGCTTTAAATTAAAGGGGGCCATCAACCAATCAATACATAAATGCACCTAAAATAATAGATTTATAATTTGAGGTTGGATCACCTGCCTGTGACTGTTAAACCTCTGCTATTCATAATCAGATTGCATATTTAAATTAACCAGCATTCATTGCATTCATATTGCTGGTTGTTTACACAAACAGTGTGTGTGCTATGCACTAAAAGCATGCGGGTCTGTTTCGGCCAGTGAACGTGGATGTCACCTTACCCGCTGTGTGTACTGATCAAATATTGATGCTGTAACGGTGCAGACAGTACCATATATACATACTTTGGAGTGTTTTTCAAAGTTTCACAATAACTCTGCATTTCTGAGTAGTAGCAGACTGTGCAGGTGTGCAGATTGGCTTATGTAAACTCTGTAACATCTGGTCTTGAACAGGTATCTTCCTAATTGTATCTGCACACAGGAAACCATAAATGCGAAGGTTAGTGTTATTGCAGAAACATAACCAAATACCATGACCCCTCAACATTTACATGTGCTGTCTTGCCCTTTTTGTCATATTTAGAATATGCTGTAAATTATATGTATATTTTCTGTATACATAGAATATTGGCTGAAATGCAAAGTACACAGAAAAATGCACTGCAGCAACTTGTCCTACAAGTATGTATGTAAGTAATATTCAATGCATTTTAACATATTTTTGGGGGGTAGTTATATGTACATGTCTGCTTCAAACAGGTCTACTTCCGTCGTCTGTCATCAAAGGATAAAGGATAAAAATGTTTTACCCCACACTGAACAGTAGTTTAAAGACATATTGTCACTGTGTAATGCATACATTTTACATGTTAATATGCATACGCAGTAGGCCAATATTCTATTTCAATCCTATCCTCAGGCGCTGTCTTTCTGGACTGATTGACCACACATGCTCTCGGTCACCACCACACATGTAATAGCAGCATTGCTTCTTCTATGTCTCTCTATTAGTACAGGAGAAGAAAGTCTGACACAGTCATTTTGCAGTGTTCACACATTCTTTAAGTTTCTTGCCTGGTGTCTAAAATCTTTAATTAAAGACCAGCTATCCAGATGTTTCATGACAGTCTGAACGTGTGTTTTATGAGGACATGATGCATGCTTCAGCATTTCTTTGTTTTAAGCTGGTGCTATAACTTTTTTTAAGGGCTTTTTTCGCAGTCTTTTATACTTTTATAACAGATCAAACTGGTTTTGAAAGAGTGAATGAAGGTGGTGTTGAATTAAATATCCTGTAAGATGAAATGCAGATTCTATCTTGGCCCTGCGGCGATACCCTGAAGTCCTCTCATACGGTATGAATCACATTTGATGTAACAGAAGCCATTGCGGCTGACATGCCTGTGAGCAAGTCACTTTCATAAACCGGCTTTGATGTCATTAATATTTACTTCCCCAGAATCCTCCTCTGATGAGGGCGAAGCTGCGAGGCAAGACCTTAATAGTGAGGGAGCTCATGCAAGTCTACACAGAACGATTTCACAGTCATTTTACAGTGACTTTACAATCTCCTTTTCTTTTGAGAGCATTTCTTAAGTCTCTGCTGTGTCTCGTCTATTAATAAATAGTCTTTTTCTTTATAATCCAATAAGGACAGTAAAGCAAAAACCAGTCCGACTAATCTAATATAAATATACAAATGCTTTATTTGGCGGGACGACGCCAAGGCAACTTTATGTGTTTTACATCATATTGTGCAACTGGACTTATGTGTTTTGTGAGTTGTAATAAAAACAGTGAAAAGCCATAGACTTAGATCTAAATCCTAGAATATCAGGTCTTGTTTGGCCTAGTAGAAGGGTTGCAAAGAGGTGGAACATTTCCAGAAACATTACAGATTTTCTTTTTTTAAATTTTGGAATGTTTCCGGAAATTTCTGGAAAATGTCCACACCTTTGCAACCCTACCTAGCCAGTAAAAAGATCACTGCAGTGAGTTTTGCATGGACAAACAATGCTCACATTTGCTTATTTGAATTTATTAAAAACTAAATTAATGCAGCTGTTAATGCTTTTAGCTACCTAGTTTAATTTAATATTCCCCTTATAATAATAATAATAATAATAATAATAATAATAATAAAAAACTACATGTTCACTGGAAAACCTTAGTTTTTGAAGCATTGTTAAAGGGGGGGGGGGGGTACAATGGTGTTTCGTGTATTCATAGTTGTTCACAGTGTTAAAGAGATGGATTTTCATGCTAAACAGTGCCAAACTTTAATAAATAATGATTTAGAAGAATGACTGACAATCTCTGTGTCGAAAATCTTACTTTCGGGTTGGTACAAGTTCCGGCTGTTTTTTTTTTTTATGGATCATGGATTTAATGACGTAGACGATAGTGGAAGTCCTTATATGAGCATTTATCTCGGAAAAGCGCGCCCGCGCACACGTCGACCGGAGGAGAGCAAGACCGCACCCATCAACGCGCTTCATCGGGAAATCTTCGGTAGCGCTGCAATAGGATTTGTTCAAGAATGTCTCCTAATAAGTGTGTTTTTGGATGTGAGGGAAAGTTTACCGTGTTCAGCTTCCCAAAGAACCCAGCGTTATATGAACAGTGGCTGCAGTTTGTTTTTCCGGGGCAGCAACGGAGTGTATCAAGTGTGTTTGTGTGTTCTGGTCATTTGAGTGACGAATGTTTTATAAACAAGGCCCAAGTCGACGCTGGATCTGCACATCTTTTGCTATTAATACATGGAGCCGTCCCTGTGATAAAAGACCACATTCATGTAAGTACAACTGCATCAGATTTCAGTCTTTTGTTGGAAATCAGCACATAAGTGAATATAGGTTAAAAATGGAAACAACAAGAATCATCAGTATTATAGCTCCGCCCACGGCACGCCTCCAGGAGCTCGGCTTTTCCCGGAGGGAATCGGAAAGCTGCATTTTTCTTTTATAAATATGATCAATCTAAAGACTTTTTGGATATATGAAGGATGCAGTACTACTCTATAGATACTCAAGATTAACATGACATTAGGGGAAACTGTGCATGTTATGTACCCTTTAAAGAACACTACCTTCCCAGATTTTGCATCAACTACTCTACCTGTATATGCAACCTCAGTGCAATAAGCACATATTTATTCACACAGTTTGATGTATGATTTCTGAATAATGTTTGTCAACCAGGTGGGATGTTGAATACATTTTTTTAACCAGCGTCACATACACACAATCTAACTGCGTTTATGACAGGCTCTCTCTGCAGTAGGGCTCCCCATTAGCAGAATTACCGCAGCTCAACATATGTTATTAGCTCCTGTGCAGAAATGAAAAAAAGTGCTCGTAACGCCCAAGGCTCAATGTCTCCCTTAAACATCAGTAATAAAAAAGCCTTGCCACCACCCCTCAGAGCTCTTCCAGCCAATCAGGCGCCAGGAACCAAGCCAGGTTGCCCTTGCAAAAAACCCTTAATGTGTCCTAAAAGTTTGGCATCTCATGCACAGGTCGTCTTCAGTCAGAGAGGCCCTGGAGAGGACTGGAGGGGGACGACGCATCTCTGGGCCAAAGGACAAAACTTCTGCATCCATCTAGACTCTTACATCCCTGTTGAGGGACAGAAACAAATGGCTCCTCACCTAAGCATGAGCAGGTAAGATCTCAAACACCGGTGACTCTTATGAAAAACATGGAAAAGATCTTAAAACACCTTGGGGTGACTATTTCCCTCTGATGAGTTGCTCTTTAAAACAAGCCGTGAGGAACGTAATTTGGCATAGAATTTAAAACAACTGCACCTTTTTAGTGCATTAGGTGTGTGATACACTTATTTAGGACCTAAATTGAGTCTTAACTGCATTTTGTGTTATTCTATTGGTGTTTTTTTTCTTTGAGTTTTCAAGGCAGGTTCTTCTCTGTTTGTGCCATAAAGATAAAATGCTTCCGCCGTCACAATCTTTTCATTTAAGATTTTCTTTTCTTCTAAGCGCCTTTGTAATTATAGTTTAGATGAAAGTTGAGGAGGAACTTCCCTCAACATCTGGATGAAAGACAGCAGTTGGTTTGCTCAGGAAAACAGCAGTTGCCCAGCAGGGAAATCACACATCCCAACACAAATCTGATTATATTCTCCATATTTCAGTGTCTTTGTTTGCAGGATGAAATAGTTAAACTCATGAGGCCACATGTTAGCTCCTCAGTTAATCAGTTTGTGAAAGTTTTTTGTCGTAAATATATTTTTACAGTTATGCATATATATATTTTTTATACTTTTTTTTTTGCGTGTGAAAAGCATTATATATATATTTTTTTCATTATGTAAATTCCATGGTCAAAGGGTTTAGGAACACTGGACAGAACATCAATAAATGGTATACCACAAACATTATCCACAAACCATATTAATATAGCACTTCCAAATAAGTACCATGGTACTACCATGTTTTTTGTTAATGGTGTTTTGGACAAGTACCATAATATTGCCATCTGATCTGTTACTGCATGGCACAGTTTTGTAAGGGCATTTATTCAACGTCTTTCTTTGTGATTATTTTTACCAGCTTATAAGCATAAAAGTATAAGGAAGGAAGAAAGTGTAATACATTTCACAGATAAATTTAGTAGCTTATTATGAGTGGAAATGTTGATGCTCATATTGAGGGAGTCAGATGCTGTATAAATCGCTCCGAGTTCCTGGTATTTTTACACTGTTGCTGATTGCTGATCTCTTATACTATGATCTGTCAGCAGCTTGTGATTTCCAGAGCGTTCCCTCATACGTTTGTGCCTGATGATGGCTGAGCGCGAGAAGATATTCCTCCCCACAATCCAAGATTTAGATAGCCCTGCTTCCTAATCTGAGCTTCACCCACTGCTGTATGAGACAGAGAAACCTGCAGTAGCAGATGCTCTCAGACGACAATACCATATAGTACATAGTGGATATTAGTATTAAACGATTACCATATTATCTAGTTAAATGATACTCCCATGGCTCATGTTCACAGTGTTTATTTATTTACTTATTTTATGCATCTTTACACTATAGTCCTTGAAAAGAACATTTTAAAGTGTTTGCAGAATTTACCATGACCACAAAGTAACATCTTGATGTCTAGAAATAGTTTTCTCTCCAAGTTTTGTGTGTGTGTAATGTGTTTATATATGCAAATTATCATAGCAAATAGGTGTCTCTAGGTGGTTTCAGTTTTAATCATTTTAATTTCAGTAACAATCAGTTTTGAGAGCCATAACTATCATATAAGGGAGGGAAGGTTGGGGATACTTTAAGACACTGTGAGTGATCAGGAAAGCTGCCAGGGAATCTGGCTCACACACCAAAGCCAGCACAGCTCAGGGGCCACTGCCATATGTGTGACACACACACACTCTCACACAAAACTCTCTACTTTCACATTATAGTGGAGTTTCCCTTCATATGCACATGCTCTCATTTATTTCTCTTAATGACCATGAACATGACAGATCTGAAGTTGAACTATCTGTATTGTGCTCTCATCCTTTTGTTTCATTGCTCTGTCACCCTCTCAAACGCTTCTCCCTCAACAGCTGAAAATGAAAAATACAAGCTGTTATTTTTGTATAATAGAACAATTGCTTGCAAAGCAAAACCATTTGTCAAGGGATTGAGATTACGCTGAGAGAGAGGATCATTTTGACAGTCCTAACAGGGTGCATGTGAGTTGCATTGTACATGTATTTATAAGAGCATCAAATCCCATTCAAAAGTTTGGGTTACGTAAGATTTTATATTCTTTGTTTAAAGAAATTAATATTTTTATTCAGATTTCAAATGCTGTTATTTTTATCCTTTTAAGAATCCTGGGGGAATATATATATATATATATATATATATATATATATATATATATATATATATATTAAGCAGCACAACTTTTTTCAAAATTAATAATAAAAAGAATAAGCATATTAGAATGAGTTCTGAAGGATCATGTGACACTGGAGTAATGACTCTGGAAATTCAGCTTTGACAACACAGGAATAAATGACATTTTATAATATATTTAAGTAGAAAACAGCTATTTTAAATTGTAATATTATTTCACAATGTTAATGTTTATTACCCTAAATGTTTGAACGTTTGTGTGTGAAATAAACTGAAATTTAAGTTATTATTGACTCAAAGTTGTCATTCAGATCTTGACATGCGCCTAATCACATCCATGAGAAGTTCTGATGTCTCAGTCGTTCTTCTGAGGCAGATATTTGTAACGAATTAATGTCAGGAAACTCAAACACACAATGACTGATGCGTAGGCTGATTGATTTGTGCTGTATTCTCAGGGCATTTGCTTCAGAAATCTGTCCGGTAGCAGAATATTTTATGCATAATATTTGCAAAAGGTCACTTAAACATACTCCACATAAGTCCAGTCAGTGGAATGACTCTGTATGTGTCCTATGGACGGACTGGGTTAGGTGTGTGTGTGTGATGCTGTGGATAGATGGTGCATATTGTGTGTCTGTACCTCTGACCCAAGAGAATGACTCATCATTACTGTAGCACAGTATCTTTCCATCTCCGTCCTGTGCCTCTGTAGCCAATTTAAAACAACACACACATGAGGATGCTAGAGCAGACAGGTGGCTCAGAGTCTCTGTCTCGCTCTCAGCATGGCTCTGTTCCTGTGAGGAGCTGCTGGAGTTTCTTAAAGCTGCAGTAGGTAACTTCTAAAAAATTTATCTTTTTACATATTTGTTAAACCTGTCATTATGTCCTGACAGTAGAATATGAGACGGACAATCTGTGAAAAAATCAAGCTCCTCTGGCTCCTCCCAGTGGTCCTATTGCCATTTGCAGAAATACATCGCTCCCGGTAAGAAACAACCAATCAGAGCTGCGGTCCGTAACTTTTTTTTGTGTTCAAGATTTACAAAATGTATATAATAATTGAGTACACCATGAATCCATTTTTCCAAACCGTGTTTTTAGCTTGTCCTGAATCACTAGGGTGCACCTATAATAAGTGTTTATATTCGGACTATTTTAGATTGCTTCGGGGATACCGCGGCGGAGTAACCCAGTACCTTTGTGATTCTTCATAGACATAAACAGAGAGAAGTAGTTCCGGTTACAATGTTCTTCCGCAAGACGCAAGCAGTTCTGTTTATTAACCGCTAGAGCGTCAAAAGTTCCCTACCGCAGCTTTAAGGTTCTGTGTCTGACTGATTTTAATCATGTGCTTTTCATTGCTATTACATTATACCGTTCAAAGGTTTGAGGCTGGGATTGGGAAGTCAGTTAAGATCAACATGACTGCATTTATTAGATTAAAAAATAGAGTAATAAGAGAAACATGGTAAAATATTATTTCAAATTAAAAGAACTGTTTTCTACTTGAATACTCCATTCTTCAGTGTCACATGATCCTTCAGAAATCATTCTAATGCTGACAAAACATTTCTGATTATTATAAATGTTGAAAACAGTTATGCTGCTAAATATTTTTGTGAAAACCATGATACATTTTCAAAGCCAAACCTTTCAGATTCAAACATTCCCTAGACAAGTCTCGCCGATATTCAAAATGAGAGTTTTAGATGTTCATCTTCTACATTATTTCTTCCTCAGTGCTGAATATTAGTTTTATATGCTAATGATGTTTTGTGAGTCTAAATGATGTCTGTCTCTGGCAGGAGCTGGGTCTGGCGACGGACATTGGCAGGGTGTTTAACACGTCTGATTGTCTTCATGTTGCTCTGTGCACCGGCTCTCGCTCGTGAGTATCTTCTCAAAAGAATGTTTGGTGTTTAATGCGTCCCAGAGATTTAAACTGGTCTTAAAATGCAATTACAATGCTACTCATTCCATAATGCCTTTCACTTTTCAGTTTTTTTAATCATTGTTGTGGTTTGTCAGGCAATAATGCATCTCAGATGGATATGAGAAATCAATAAAACCGTCCAAGATGTAGATGAGTTTATTTCTTCATCAGAACAGATTTGGAGAAATGTTGCTCACCAAGTGGATCCTCTGCAGTGAATGGGTGAATGAGAGTCCAAACAGCTGATAAAAACACGTCCATCTGTTAACATCTTTTAACTTCAAACTGCTGCTTCTGGCCAAAATGCGAGTCCATAATCCATAATAATGCTATTTCCAGTGGAAAAAGTCCATCTCCTGTTGTCCTCTCACATCAAAATCCTCTAACATATATGTTTAAAACTGTTTTGGATTGCTTTTGCTTGTTAATAGTGTTAACATTTTTCTCTCCTGATTTAGATGATAAAGCAATATTATGGGTTGAGGACTATTAGAAATTACAGTTTAAAATTGATGTCTTTTTTTTTATAAATTAAATTAAATAAAGTTGATGTCTTAATGATGGATTTGTTTCTTACAAACATGCAGCTTTTCACAAGACGTTATTATTATTATTATTATTATTATTGTGATGTTTTTATCAGCTATTTGGACTCTCATTTTGACGGCACCCATTCACTGCAGATGATCCACTGGTGAGCAAGTGATGTAATACTACATTTCTCCAAATCTGTTCAGATATAAACTCATCTTTTCAACAAATGTACATTTACTACACTATTGCTTTAATTACATACATCACTGATTATGTTTGTATTTTACTGAATGCTAATAAAGCACAAAAGAGCATTTAAATAAACCCAAATGATGACAAATATACTTTCATTTGACTTAAAAATAGTACCACGACTCTTGATATACATGTATAAATCAGTCTAAAATAGCGACTAGCGATAACACCTAACCAACCTCTAGTGATTTAACCCCTGTCATGTGACCTTTACAGTTGTTTTGTTTTGATCAGTGTGTGGTCCTCACTGAATCACTGTACATGTCTACCAGCTAATATAAACATGTGTGTGTAAGCGACTGCATGAAAACTGTGGTAGGAGTCTCGGCTTAGTCCCTCATTTACGCTAATGGGTGTTTTAAAATGACACAAGAGGATATGAGGGTTTAAAGTACTCCCAAACGGCCCTGTGCACGGAAAAACAGCACTGTAAAAACTCAGGAGAATGCCTTTTTTACTCTGGTACCTCTCGCAAGTGCCTGATTATTTCAGGCTTTCGAGAAGTTCCAGATGTGAGTGTGTCTGTTCATACTTTACCTGTGTAAAGCGCTGCGTCAGCTGATAAAGCCCCTCCACCTTCTCACGTCCGTTATTTCATGATTTCCTGCACTGCAGTTTTGGCCTCTTTCGACTCACAGAGCCAAACTCTTACAAAAAAAAAAAAAAAAAAAAAAAATGCTGTGGTACTTCTGAAAAATACTGCAGCACTGTGTGAATACCACTTTGTACAATATTAGCAAGGTGCTAAAAATAATAACAGTATTATCTTTATGGTATTGTTCAAAAATCATGGTAATATCATGGTTCATTTATGAATGAGGCCTTTAGGGGATTGTGTGAATTATGAAGTGAATTATTTCGGGTTATCAGGAGAAGATGCCACAAAATGCCACATCTATCCACATTTTTCGACCCCAGAGGCTTAAAAAGTAATAAATAAATAAATAAATAAATAAATAAAATAGCAATAAATATGTTTTAGTGAACTGCTGAACTGTAATTTTTTTTTTCTTGTTTTTAATTTTTTTTTGTTTGGATTGTTTTGTCACAGAACAGTGGAATGAAACAGATATTTTATTAAGTCATACTAAGTCAGGGTTATTATCATTAACTAAAACTAAAACCAGATAAAAAAATAAATAAATAATAATAATAATAATAAAAGCATTAGCATTAACTAAAAATATTAACACGATTTCTCTTTTTCATTTATTTTACATTGAAGTACAAAAAAAAACTTAAATTAAAAATTAAAACCAAATAAAAACTATATAGACATTTAATTAATTGCCTAATTAAAATGGTAAAAACACAACAAATTACTAAAACTTTAACTAAAATGAAAATATAACAAAAAGTGTTATTCAAAATATATATATAAAAAACTATCATTGTAAATATTTCATATATAAGTTAAATTAAAATATATCAAATGTACTAAAATAAGACTGTCTTGAATTGTTTAGTTTTTCTGTAATAGACAATTCATATATATGAAAAACAATAGATAAAGTCCCTTCTCTGTTTTTTTTTTTTTTTTTTTGGGGGGGGGGTGCATCAAAGAGTCAAATGGTAATCTATAGAAATAAATAAGAGCTGATATTCTCCATCATAGGATCTTATGTTCATGGGAGGAAACTGTCCTTGTGGTGGATGGAGTGTCACATTTGTTTTCCTGTTGTGAACTTACATTAGATTAATACAAATGAGAACAGATGACTGTCAGTCTGACCTTCTGCAAGCTGTCCTGCAGGCCCACACATGTACACAGTACATCCATAATGCATCTACAAAATACTTCCTCACTGTAATTATGACACATTCATCATGTCTTATATTCAGCCCAGCACATACTGTATGGCCTTAAAATTATGCTTGCGCTGATTACGACTCCTTCTTTTGGTTCGAAAATCATATAGATTGAGTGCCCTGAATGGCATTGCATTAGCATAATGAAAATAGTAATATGCAAATAAATGTGAAAAGTTATGTATTTTATTTATATTTAAATAATGCATGTAAAACTTAATTTTTTTTTTCAAGAGTCTCTTGTATTAATAAAAAATATCTAATTTGCTGTATGCTATCTCTATTCTAACTATGATAGACATTATTTCAAGCTTTCATATAATTTTATATTCTAAAATTATTTAGGTATATTTAATTTAATTATATTCCAAATATAATATTTATTTAGCATTTTATAATTAAATATGAAATATAAAATTATATCAGATATTTTATTATTTCATTTGACTACCAAAATGAATGAAAAATCTTTTATTATTATTTTTGTTTTATTATTATTATTATGTTGTAAAAGATATGTGTTTGTGGTACAATTGGCCTTCTGTTATGAGTTGGGTGAACATCACCTCTTTTACAATCTGAGCGTATTCTTTGGTGATCTGTCACTGCAGACAGGCCTGAAATGACACTCATGTCACTTATGAATTTTTCAGAGCTGGATTTGAACAGATTAGATGGCGACACGGTGTGCCCAACCATGAAGAATGGACAAGATGACCTTCCAGGTAAAACTGAGCCACTCTGAAAAACATAATGTGAACTGTTTTCATCATATGTGTGCATGAAATAAAGACTTTTGAGGATTGCATGTTTTATACATATTGCATGGTATAAAAAATTGCATATATATACACTAGAGGACTTCTCATGACTGTTAGTATAAATATTTAACCACCATCATTTATGCATTATTATCATTAAAAACATTGTTCATTCAATCATTGTTTACCTACAAATAGTAGTTTTCTGTATGCAGGATACGCAGCAGCACAACACTGTTTGTTTTATTAGGTCAAGATGCTGAGGCTGATAGTCGCCTTATTTTAAGACATCTTTAGATCTCAAACGAGGCAAATAAAACTTTGGTTTCTGGCCAGCCAGTTTCTGCAGTGGAAACACATCTAGCTCAGCAAGATCTTAATTGGTTGCGACTCTTTGGCTTTTAACAAATAATGCAGAGGTTGCAACCTCAAATCACAAACATGTGCTGCTGTGTGCACAGACTGGAAACAGGGTGTAAGCAAGATCGAATGCAATTAAGTAAACAGATGTTAAGAGACCTAATGCATGTTTTTGGACACGATATGTACATAAATGCATATTAATTTTGGTTTAAATCATTAATTGCATGAATTTCTCACAAATGCTAATGGAATTTGTATTAAAATTCAGATATAATCAGAATTAAATGAGATTTATTGTAAATTGCATTTTACTGAGTAGACAATAAATAAATAAATAAATAAATAAATAAATAAAATTATTTTTAATCTTATTTTTATTATTATTATTATTAGATTTTAGGCTTTAAAACAGACAGCAAAAAAAAAAAATCATCATTTTTGTTTTGTATTTGTTTCAGAAATATTTGATTTTAGGCTTTAGGACAGACTTTTAAAAAGATTTTGTTCCATAAATGATTAGGTTTTAAGCTTTATTGATTATTTTATTTTATTTTATTAAATTAAAATTTAATTTGAATAGATTTATTGTCTAAACAGCTAAATTTGGTTCAGATTTGATCAGTCTGAACTATCTATCTTACAAAAACAAATTATATACAGTACATTGTGCACAAAGAACACTTATTTGATCAGAATTGACTCTACCTTGTAATAGAAATTCCATCATGGCTGCTTCAGGATTTTTGAGTATGTAAAGAGTGTATTTGTGTGTGGCAGGGTTTGATCTGATCACACAGTTTCAGCTGGATGTCATCCCCATGAGGGGCGTCAGAAAGGTAGAAGGATCCACACCCCTCCAGGTGGCGTACAGACTCGACAGAGAGGCCAACTTCCAGATCCCAACCAGGTAACAATAAACCTGACTGCTCACCAAACTATACAACTATAGTTTATTTACATGTTTAAATGGTATGAAACACACATACAACTTCATATAACTTCACTTACCTCTTATGTGTATCAGTGCACTTCATGAACTAAAGCTAGAAATGTTACACACGCATAACTTTGTTGACATACATTGAATTTGTTAGATCAGGTGTTACATTATTACAGGTCAGAGACAGGAGTTATCAGGCTCTGAACAGTCAGCTTCTAATAATGCAAAAACTGACTTGTCTGAACCCATGCAGATCCGCTCGAGCAGAACGCTGCATACCCAGACACCCCATACAATCAGTCTCGCTGACACAAATTGTCATGTTTCAGTTTGGTTGTAAAGGTTTCTTTTTTTTTTTTTTTTTTTTTACTCTCTGCTGTGTGTGCATCTAGATGGGTTAGATGAAGAGCACAAATTCCAAGTATGGGACAGCATACTTGGCTACATGTCACTTTTGACTTTTACTTCATATGTTTAAAGCAATAGTACACCCAAAAATGAAAATGTGCAGATTTGGAGAAATATAACATTACATCACTTGCTCACCAGTGGATCCTCCGTGAATGGGTGCCGTCAGAATGAGAGTGCAAACAGCTGATAAAAACATCACAATAATCCAAAAGTAATCCACACCACTCCAGTCCATCTATTAATGTCTTGTGAGGTGAAAAGTTGTGTTTGACATTTTTAACTTCAAACCATTGCTTCCATCTACATGGAGGAATTATTGGGTCAGATTATAAACTAAAAGTTTAAAACTAAAAGTCTTAAACCAAAAATAAAAATCTAAATTTGAAACTTAAAGTCCAAGTCGACATATGACTCTAAAGTGCGAGTCGTCTATCCATAATATTGTTTTGTCCAGTAAAAAAAAGTCATCTCATCTGAATCAGGAGAGAAATATGCAGATCAAGCACCATTTACAAATAAAACCAGTCAGTTCTGAACTGATATAATGGTGGATTTTGATCTGAGAGAGGAAGTCTGAACTGAACGTAAAGTTTTCAGACACTTAACTGTGGACATATTAAATGCAGTTGAATGAGAATATGTTACATTTTAAATAGTTTAATGTGAATGCAACTGGGGATGCATCTTTGTAAAACAAGCATGAACATGAAAGACAAGGATAACGCTAATCTCTATTAATAGAGTCCAACTGTGCTGTAGCAAAAAGGAAATCGTTATTTAACTGATACTACCCAGCAAATTATGAAATGGACTCTGAGTGTCTGACTTTGAAGTGCTAATATCTATTTGGGAGAGCATGGCTTACAAATGGAAGGGGAGAAAGTGATTTCTTGAGACAGAGATTATTCCAAACAGTGGCCCTCATTTATTCTAATAGCTAACAGGAAACTCCATATTTATGGCCTTACCTCGATCCATTTACAAGCTGCTTAAAGGCCGCTGTAGCTTCATTTGTAAGAACATCTCCCACAGAGCACCTCTGGCCATTAAAACGCCACACGGGTCAAGCCCAGAGAGGGTGTGTGTAAAACCGGACAAGGTAATTGATTCTCAGATGCTGTGGTGTTCAGTCACTTCCTACAGCCCGGCCTCTGATTCTTAAACACAGTGCAATGAAAGCCAGCACCGTCCCTTTGAAATAACTCATGGACAACACACAGGCTTTGAAGATGAAAGTGGAATTGGCTCTGATCTATTTGGCATTCATAGTTTAATCTCAGAGCGACTTGAAGCCGATCTGCTCTATGCATAATGCAGGGCCATTCCCTTGATGACCAGACAGTAATGGAGGTGAATTACTATTCTTACCGGTAATAGATCCATTTTTTTAAAAGATGTGCTTCGTAACAAGATAGTAACTTCATTATGAATTTGCAGGAGTAGTTTTTGTTTAAGAAACCTATCAATGCAACGTTAAATAGTGTAAGATTTTGCATTGAATTTTTTAGAAATTCTTGCAATTCTTGAGAAATGCTCCACAATTGTACTTGCTACTAGTTATTAAAATAGGCATTTTTTTCATATTTGAAATTAATCACTAGAATGATTGTAACAAATTTACCATTTATTATATTTTATTTAACTATTTTATTATTTCATTTGGAACTATTAATTTCAGTTTATTTTAGTTTCACTAAAACCACCCCATCACAGACCATAACTCAATAATAATTAATATTAAAATATGTCTAAAATTTAAAACAGGTATCAGAACCTTGTTTTTTAATCACTAGAATATTCTTAAATGCCAATTCACACTGCACAATCAAACACCAACAAGCTGGCTGTTGGATTTCATGTTGGATGTCATGTTCACACTGGGTTCATTTGGATAAAAACAAAGTCTGACCAATGGTAACAGACACAGACAGGGGTAACACACTGATCCAACAAACTCTGACAGACTTTTCTGTTAGTGTTTGTTGGATTTGTCTGTGCAGTGTTTGAACTGGCCTCAACACAAATGTAGAATTATTTATTTTTATTTTATTTTCTTCTATCTTGTATTTATTTCGCTCATTTTATTTTATTTTATTTTATTTTATTTTATTTACTATAACTGCCACCAAACCACAGTCCATTAGTCAATATACACTTAGATTATTATATATATACAAACATATATGTACATATTGTACATGTAAAACCGGTTTCAGAACTTTGTTTTTCTTCACTAGAAATCCATGTTTTATTCATCTTTTATTTATTTAACACTTTGTTAATTTTGCTATATATTTTACTTTAAAGTATAAACATATATTCAACATATATCCATATTTGCTGCCCACCAGGCTGAATTTTCCAAGGGGTTTCCCGGATGAGTACTCCTTCATGACCACCTTCCGCATGATCAAGAACACCATCAACAAGGTGTGGAACATCTGGCAGGTAGTGGATGAAGACGGTTTGAAGCAGGCAGGTATGCGTCTGAATGGAGACCAGCAGGCCCTGGAGTTCTTCCTCACCACTTTGGAAGGAGACGTGCAGACCGTCACCTTCCCAGGCCTTTCTGTCCTCTTCAACACTAAATGGCACAAAGTGATGGTTGGTGTGGAGAAGGAGCTGGTGACGCTCTACGTGGACTGTCAACCGGTGGACCAGAAACCCATCAAGAGGAAAGGCTACGTCAGCACGGATGGAGACACTCTGATCGGAAGACTGGATTCTGATCCCAACACCTCTGTAGTGGTAAGAGTCACCAGTTCATTCTTCAATATTTGCTAAAATATGTAACTTTA
Source organism: Carassius auratus (assembly GCF_003368295.1). Lineage (NCBI taxonomy): Eukaryota > Metazoa > Chordata > Actinopteri > Cypriniformes > Cyprinidae > Carassius > Carassius auratus. Next base: position 5,882 of record NW_020526345.1, on the reverse strand, counting down.
CTAAAGGTGCACTAAAAGGTTTTACATATAAAACCTTGTATATGTATGAAATAGATTTGCATGTAAATCATGTATAAAAATGGCTATTTATTTATTTAGTTAGTGAGTTATTAATAATAATTATTCATTACGATGTGAATAGTGTGCTTTTAACAGAAATGTTTGAAATGTAAAAGTTTTTGTAGGGTTAATTCTTTCTAAGATTGAAGTTTTGCAAGGGTTAATTGTTTATTTGGAAGTATACATTTTTTATAATATTGAAGTTTTGTAAGGGTTAATTCTTTATTTGGAAGTATTAGTTTTTGTTTTTCTAAGATTGAAGTTTTGTAAGGGTTAATTCTTTCTTTGAAATGGTTAATTCTTTCTAAGATTGAAGTTTTGTAAGGGTTAATTTTTTTCTTCGAAAGTATAAACTTTTTTATAAGATTTAAGTTTTGTAAGGGTTAATTCTTTCTTTGAAAGTATAAATTTTTTATAAGGTTGAAGTTTTGTAAGGATTAATTCTTTATTTGAAAGTATATTTTTTTTATAAGATTGAAGTTTTGTAAGGGTTAATTATTTCTTTGAAAAGAAAATTTTTTATAACATTGAAGTTTTGTAAGGGTTAATTCTTTCTTTGAAATATACATTTTTATAATATTGAAGTTTTGTGAGGGTTAATTCTTTCTTTGAAAGTATTAGTTTTTTATAAGATTGAAGTTTTGCAAGGGTTAATTCTTTTTTGAAAGTATAAATTTTTATAACATTGAAGTTTTGCAAGGGTTAATTCTTTTTTGAAAGTATAAATTTTTTTATAACATTGAAGTTTTATAAGGGTTAATTCTTTCTTGGAAAGTATTACTTTTTTCTAAGATTGAAGTTTGAAATGGTTAATTCTTTCTAAGATTTTGGAAGGGTTAATTTATTTTTTGCTTGGGTTTTGCAGTGGATCTCTACTGTATTTGATGGTCAAGGTTACTGTCACTCTGCACCTATCAATTCCATCAAATCCTGTTACAGTCTCTACCTGTGATAAATGTGACTTTCAGTCTGTGTAACTGTCACACTGATATGACAGTCAGTGAGCCTAACTACCAGATTGTAGGACCTCGACACCTTGTCACTTCCTGTCCAAAGGGCAAATAAAAATATGTCTGATAGTGCTGTCAGTCACATCTTACAATGAAGTAAAATTGAAAACCTAATTCTGTTAAATACAAATCGGAAAATCCTTGTAGTTTAGGATTCTGTTGTTATGTAGTCAAGTAAGGAAATAACTTGATTGTTTTGTGTTTTTTCAGTTTGAGTTGCAGTGGATGCTGATTCACTGTGACCCAAAGAGAGCTCAGAGAGAGAGCTGTACCGAACTTCCTCCGTCAGAGGTAACTAAGCTTTTATCACTTCCTGTTTTGTCTTAAATGAGAAGCTGACCAATCACAGTCTTTTTGTTGTGCTAAACCACCTAAATATAAAAAAATCAGGTGGGTTACCTACTAAAAGACTGAAAGTGGTTTGTTGGTCTCCTACTCTTATCAGCAAGCACTCAAACTCCTCTAAAACGATCAAACCTTGCTAGCTAGTCTGGTTTAAAGGGATAGTTTACCCAAAAATGACATTTCTGTTCATTTACTCTCTCTTGAGTGTAGCTGCCAAAACTGAATGCACTTCTTTCTTCTGTTGAACACAAAAGATGTTTGAATAATGTTGGTAACCAAAAATTTACAGTAGCCGTTGATTTCCGTAATTTTTTTTTTCTCCATCTACCATCAACTGTTTAGTAAAAAAAAAAAAAAAAAAAAAAAAAAAGAAGATTGAAGAATGCGGGTAACCAAGCAGTTAATAGCCATTGACTTCAGCACACCCCCCCCCCCCCCCCCCATATTTTGACATTTAATAGCTACCAGTTTGGTTGCTGACATTCTTCACAATATCATCTTTTGTGCTTAACAGAGGAAAGAAACCCATATAAGGACAGATTTTTTATTTCTGGGTGAACTATCCCTTTAATTTGATTTTAGCATGAAATGGCAAATATAATTGTACAAGTAATTATTTTATTTTTTTACAATTCTGCATAAATAATCAACATGCAGTATTATTCTATATACAGTATGTGCTGCATAACTAAGGTATGGCCTAAAATAAATATTGATAGATTATTGCTATGGCAGTCTGGAAAAGCTAGTATCTTCAAAAGACCTCATAACATCTGACTTTGCCATTGAACATTTGGCGTTAATGTGAAAGTTCATGCATTTGCTTTGTTCTTCGATGAGTTGGCCGGCGGGGCGGTATCATAGGCCGCATGTTGTGGCGCCATCTACAGGTGTGCTTTCTCTTTTTGGTGAAGGGCTTTCACTTTCACTAACTCTGCAATAATCTTAATTCTCTCTCTCTCTCTTGCTTCTTCAGATGTATGCCAATGCTGAGGTATTTAATTTTATTTTTTTACTTTGTTTTTCTTTTTTTAATCAATTAATAAATTATTATTTGAGCAAATAATCTACAGCAATGCTTTGCTACCTGCTATACTTACTGCAATCAACAAAACAAGACTCTTTTCTGCATTTATATGCCACCAAGTAAATAATGTATTATTTTATTAAGAATTTTTCTGGGAATTGTACTTAACTATCCAAATGACTTTCTAAATGTGTTGTTCCCTTAGCTCATTTTGAAGCTTAAGCTAATAAAGAGGGAAGTTGGCAGTAGAGAGCCAATGATTAATATTTTATTCTTTGTTGTGTTAAAGTAATTTTGTATGGTCCTTGGGGGAGAGAGATTATTTGCAGCCTTTCCAGTTATTGATTTTGGAGTTCAGTGAAACATTGATTATATTTGGTAAAGTAAATCATCAAATGAATTCTAAAACGTTCTTGTTTATTTTTACCTATCATTTTCCTTCTTTTGCTCCTTCAACCTGTTACAGCCGGATCCCAAGCCGATCCCTGGTCCGCCTGGTCCTGAGGGTCCTGAGGGGCCTCGTGGACCCCAAGGAGAACCTGGCAGAGATGGGAGAGATGCAAGTCATTCTGCTCATTACAAATATTTTACTAATACGTATTTTTAAAAGACTTCTTAATGTTCATATGAGAAATTGCCAACAGTCTGTTCACTGGCTATCTGATGAGTATTATATATAATGATGGCAATTTTTTTTCATAATATTATTATTTATTTATTAGTTAATTTAATATGTTCCAGAGTTTTTCCTGTACCAAAAGTGATGTGTGAATCTCCACCTGAGCTGTTCCTTAAACTTCATCAGCTCAGTCTTAAGCACAAACTGAAACGCCTCTTTCTTTGGTCTTCTTTCGTCTCTTGGCAGTTCATTAGGGATTTATTCTCTTTTTCAGGAAGGCAGGAGTGTTTGTGTCAACACCTCTGTCCTTTCTCACAGACTTACTATTTTTTCTGTTCTTCAGGGTATTCCAGGCTCTCCGGGCACTCCTGGAGCTCTGGTAAGTGTGAAATATTGGAGGAACATCTTCATCTCCAACATCTTCAAGACATTGTTCTTAAACTCTGCAGGAGGTCATGGTCAACAAGATTTACACTAGTTTGGGATAGAGTTGGGAAGAGGGATAAACAGATATCGAAATTCAGATACTGATACTGAATACTGATAAATCAATAATTATTTTCATGTTACTGATACTTCATGTATGTGTGGTATATATATATATATATATATTGTACACTACTGGTCAAACATTTGGGATCGAACGATTTTTAACATTTGTGTATATTTTAACGTCACGTGTGTATATTTGAAAAACACAAATAAGATACAAAATGTCATATACATTTTTTTATATATAATAATTAAATGCGTATAAGATATAAAGATTATAAAAGTGGTATATTAATCTATATTATTAAAAGATAAACCACTAAAATAGTTTATATTAAGCTAAAAGATTATATAAAAGAATAGAATAAAACACTCAAATGAAAACTCACACTAAAATGTCAAATATGTATCTAAAAAAAGTAGGCAACACAATATGAATATTTGGATAATGGTTTAAAAAAGAATATATATATATATATATATATATATATATATATATATATATATATATATATATATATACAAAAGAGTATATGTTTGAGTAAAAAATTTATATTTGTAATTTTTTAAGTGCTCATAATAATAGTGGAGAGATCTCTGGGATGCTGGATTTTCTGAGTTTTCTGAGAACTGTATTATACAATGTATTGTAGTATGTCAATTCCATTATACTAAAATAAAGTTTATTCAGTAAGACTGAATAATGCCTTTATTGAACTTGAACGTTATACCTAATAAAAGTTTTGTATTATAACTCCTAATCAGAAAATGCATTTACAGGTTGTCAGATCTGAAACATACCCAATCAGTCCAGCTTCTTGGGTCAATATATATATTAAGGGGAAAGTGTGGTTGTATTGCACAATCATCTGTCATAAATAGGTCAAACGCTCTCAGATCTGAACTCTGGTCCTATCAGATGAGGACAGATGCACAGAGGAGTCCTGCGTGGCTATTACGTTAGCATAGACCCACCGTATCTTAGCAACGGCTGCAGTCGCTGCTGAATGATGATAAGCTGTGTTTTGTCTTTCTGTGTGTGTGTTGTAGGGCAGTAAAGGAGATCGAGGAGAGATTGGACTGCCAGGACAGAGGGGACTGCAGGGGCTGCCGGGACCATTGTCTAGTACTGACGACACATAGCTTTACCACTTAATAACACAACTAGACCAGTGATACAACAATGTTTTACAGATTTGCAAACCAGTTTATACAAACTGTTATATTTACACTAACATTGAGCTAAATGAATCACTATGGTGGTAACTGAATGATCCATTTTATATGTTTGTAGGGACCGATGGGCCCCATGGGACCACGAGGACCAATGGGGAGAAAGAGTAAGGGATCTTAATAGACCCCTTCCCCGTAACTTTCTGCTTAAATTTATGTTGTGAAGAGTTTAAGAGGTAAACCTGGTAACTGTAAATGGAGTTCAGTGCCTCCGGTGTTTGTGATCAGCAATCTTGAAACACAATGCAAAGTAAATAAAATGTAACTTTTTGTGATTTGTTGCTAAATATTTGCAAAAAACGACAGTACTACTTAAAGTCATTGACATATAAGGGTACATTCGAGACAATGATGTATTAAAAATGGAAAGATTTTCCTTCGTGTATTTAAAAAGTTTCCCATATAGTGTTGTCAAACGATCCCCGGTCACAAGATCCACGAAAATCCTGTATTATTCATGATAGGCCAGTAGTTGGCAATGCTCCCTTTAAAGAAAACACTGCACTCCTGTGCACAGACCTGCAGACTGAATACGTAATGCACACAGGCATGACACAAACACAAATTTGTATTTTTATAATTTACACATACATATATATATAATAAAAAATTGTGCGATGATAATATATAATAATAATATAAGATATGAATGAGACAATTGAGTGTGGATGTGATTGTTGTTAAAAGAAAAGAGCACTTTAAACTTTTTTTTTTTTTTTTTTTTTTTTTAAATTTTCTATTTATTTTTTATGTATGACTGCTGTACATCTGTCTATATTGTTATACATAATTAAAAAAATTGTGGCATCCTGATTACATATGTATAACAATTCTGAAAATTCTCAACACAAAATCAGTCATTTTGATAATTTAAAATGCTGTGAAATCCAGGTGGTGACTGTGAGTTAATGTTCATTGGGGTAACATTTGGTTTTGTTGGCTGTGTAGGGTCTCCGCTGGTTTCCCTGGACCTTGCCGGACCCCCCGTGAGTCTTCTCTTCCTTTAGGAAAACAGTCAGATCCTTCAATGCTAAATGTGTTCATGTTCTGTTGACATTGTGTTGTCTTATCATTGTTTTCTCGTATTTTTGATTCT